>NW_022109768.1:684412-702536 GCF_000313985.2 Echinops telfairi
AAAAATAGCATTATGTATTTTCATTATTGGTTTATCTACTAGATATTTCTGTAACTGTGATAGTTCCATTAGGATACTATAACAAAATAATAGTAACGAAATCTTATTCAAAAAGATCTCTGCCCAATAGAACTATGAGTAATAATGGAAATTTTTACTGTACTTTCCATCATGGTAATCACTAAATATATGTTGCTGGTGATGCAGTAAAATGTGGCTAATGTGATTGAGAACTGTATTTTTAATTTTAATTATGTTTGCATTTATTAATTAGGCTTACAATTTTCACTTGTTTAGTGAGATTTAATATATTGAAATTTCTAAAATGTTGAGTAAAATGTTGAGATTAAGCTTACCACTCATCTCTCAGTTTGTCATGCTGAGATGGCGTGTGTGTTACTGCGATGCTGGAAGCTTTTCCAGCAGTATCTGAAATACCAGCAGAATCACCCAAGGAGAACAGGTTTCAGCAGAGTTTCAAGGCTAAGAGCAGACTACGAAGAAGGAGTAGGCCATCCACTCTGAGGGATTAGCTACCGAAAACGCTAAGAATAGCCAAGAAGTGTCTCCCAGATTACTGGAAGGCACTCAAACATGACTGTTGAAGAGCTGCCTTACTGAAATTATGTCAATCTTAATGGCATGGATGGGTAAAGCTTTCAAGACTTTTTTATAATGGGGCAAATGAGAAGAAATACCTGCAAACACCCGCTGATAATCAGAGTGTGGAATGGATGAAGTATGTGTCCAGCTGTGTTCGTCTGGGTACTTTGGAGAAACAAATCCACAGAAACTCATGTCTAAGAGAGAGTTTTATATAAAAGTTAAGTGCACATCAAGAAAACATCCCAAACCAGTACTGCCCAAGTCCACAAGTCCAACATTAACGCATATGTCTGACCAATTCACAAAGACCTCCTCCATCTCACAAAACACATGCAGTGATGCCGACTCCAGGAGGAAACCCGAATCAGTGAATGTGTAAGCATCTCAGCATTGGCCAGGGTCTCCACAGGCTGCTCCAGTACCCAGAGCTGCATCGGGGTAGGTCCATGTGGCTTCTCCTGAGGGATGTCTTGCAGGAAGTGAGCCTTACCAGCTAAAGCAGAAAACTGGCTAAGGCAGCTGCACCCTGGTCTGACCATCACAAAGCAAGAGACCGGAGAACTGGAAAGGCAAGACAAACCGAGCCATTTATCTCTTCACCCTTCAATTAACCCCACATGTGTTGGCACAATAAACTCCAACTATATCATCAGTAAAATTGGCATTAAGCAAAAATTAAATGGAATACACAAAGAGTAATGTCTTAGGCATTAATAAGATGAAATAGACTGATATTGACCTTTTGAATCTGACAACTTATGCCAGGTATGACAAATTCAAGAGAAATGGTGATGGATCCATCATCAAAAACATGACAAGATCTATCTTGAAGTATAATGCTGTTGTGATAGGATACTTGTAAACCGACAAGAAATACCAGTTAATATAACTAGTATTCAAATGTACACATGAAACGCAAAAGCCAGCAATGAAGTTTCTAGCAACTACGTTAATCTGAAATTAATGAAATATGCAATCAGGATACCTTGATAATTACTGGAGATTGGAATGCAAAAGATGGACACAAAAAAGGAAAGTATAGCAACTGGAAAATAGGGCCTGGGTGATCAAAATAATGGTGGATATTACATGAAAAAATGTTGCAAGAGCAATTACTTCTGTGCTGGAAATTACGCCATTCAGCTTCATAAAGGATCACACCAGATGGACTACAGAGGGCCAATTATAGAACAGACAATCAATTGTTCATAAGTTCATGTTGAAGTTGAAGTAAATGAAAAACAAGCATATGAAACCCAAATTACAACCTTGAATATATTTCAACTGGATATAGAGACCATAACCGATTTGATGAATTAAACACTTATCACTGGAGGCCAGACGGCTTGTGGGATGACATCAAGAACATGGCACTTGAAGAGAGCAAAATTGTGCCAATTCCAAAGAAAGGTGACCCAACAGAATGTAAAATTGTCAAACGATATAATTGATATCACGTGCAAGTAAATTTATGCCGAAACTTAGTCAAAAACAGTTGCAACCATATATTAACAGAGGTTCCAGAAATAGAAGCAAGATTCAGAAGAGGACATAAAACAAGAGACATCATTGCTAACATTAGATAAATCTTGCCTGAAAGCAGATGTTTAAAGATTGCAATGTTTATTTGTGGTTTATGGACGATGTAAAAGAATTTGTGTGGATCACAACAAACTATGGACATCATTTCGGAGAAAGGGAATTCCAGAACATTTCTTTGTGCGCATAGGGAGCACGTTCATGGGTCAGAATGCAGCTGTGCAAGCAGAACAAGGCAACATCGCCTGGTTTAAAATCAGGGATGGCATCTGGTAGGGTGGAAATCTTTCTCAAGAATTTCATTTTGTTTGGATCCATCACTGTTCCTGGAAGGAGGAGTCATACCCAGGAAAATATCTTTATAGCAGATCAGGCCTGTGACCCGTGGGAAAGTATTGCATCCCAATAATGAGTACCTTACAAGCATTGAATACCTAACAATTGATTGACGAACCACAGGGAGAAATGAGCACATGATTATGGAACTGTCAAGTCACTGCCAATCACAGCTCGGTCAAGGCAGCACACAACCTGAATGATCAAAGCCAGCATTATGCTTGCCTCGTAGTTCAACACTCATCACTGCCAGGTGCATGCCCTCAAGTCTGTTACAGCTCATAGTGACCCTGCGGGCAGGATAGAATCCCCCCTGTGGATTGCTGAGAGCATGACTTTAAGAGACTAGAGAACTTGGTCTTTCTCCCAAGTATTAAATAGGTTTTTTTTAACTAGCATCAAATGCACAAAGTTTCAGATAATGAGGTAGTTTATAAGTAAGAAGTAGATGTGTATCAATTCTGATATAGGGACCTATTTGGAGCCACCTTTGTGCAATAGATTTAATAGAAATAGATATCATAGGATGCCCATTTCATGCTTGAAATGGTTTTGTGCCAACCAGTGTATTGTAGAGCTTTACTCTGAGTTCTATGAAAACATTTCCTCTCTCTCTCTCTCTCTCTTTTTTTCTAGCCCTCTCGGCTTTTCCCTTTGGAGCCCGTGTGACAAGCTCCTGAAGTGTTACACTGTTTATTCCAACAATCAAACCAGGCATCAACAGGACCAAAGGGAGCACATTACATAACATATTATGTAGAGTTTGAAAAGCATGCCTGGGCACACTGAGAAAAACAACAAAAACCTTTCCCAGAAAAGTACCTCCAAAGGATGGCCAAGCGTGTGCCACACTAGTTCATTTCTGTTAAAGTTCAGACTCATTTACTTTCTATAAATCCATACATAGAATGAGACCCATGAAAGACTTCGGGTGCTAATAGCATCACACTGTATTTTGAGTATTTAGCTCCCACTGAAAGCAAGTGAAGGCAGTGGGAACACATATATTCAGAGCAATCATATTAAAGTGGAGTCTTTATTATAAAGGAGCTAGCAACAAATCTCTAAGAAAAAGGCTACTAATTCATTCTAACTCGCTCATGTACATTTCTTTGAGATAAAATATAAAAATACATATATAGGTTTAACAAAACATTAATCAATTGAATATAGCAAATTAAAATATATTTGAGCCTTCAATGAAAAATCAAGATAATTAATTCAATGTGGCCAAGCATTGAAATTCTATAAAACAATTTCTATAGCAATAATATTGCAACTCCTGATACCAAGGGCTCAAATAGATATTAAATGTTTAGAAAATGATGATGGTAACATGTAGGTTTCTGACACTGTACTTGTTTAAGGGGGTAGAACGCCCAGTCTTTCTCTCATGGAACCTTGGTTTTGAAATTCATCTCAACACATAATCACTATGCCACTAGGGTTTTTAACAATAATAATACAGGGCTTGTCTAAGCTACCCAGTACTTTAATGTTGCCAACTACCTGATTCTAAGAACATCATCTCAGAGTAACTTTCATTAAACATAAAGTAAAATATAAATGATTAAATGCTTATGTTGAATCAACTTAACGGCATGAAAACAAAATCCCAAACCAAACTCACTCTCATGGGGTCGATGTCAACTCATGGGTAGCATACGATAGCCCATTGTGAGCATAGCAACATTTGAAGGCCTGTGATACAGTTCTGAGCTCTGGTTACTGGTTGGGCTGTGATCTACAAACCAAGCTGTGGGCAAAAGCAAGTGTTTCCTACTCTTTAAAAAGTTGACAATCTTGGAAACTCACAGGGGCAATTCTACCCTGTCTTATAGGGTTTCTATGCATCGGCATCGACTCCATGGCAGAGTTTGGGTTTGTTAGTTTGTTTTGGTTTTTGCATACGGTTCTATTCTCATAGAAATGAGGAAATAACCTCATTTTTAAAGAACTTGCTCCTAAAAGGCCTTGGGATTAGTTAATGGTGGGCATAAAGGTTTTCTTTGTCAGGACAAGAATGCTGGCATGTATGCTTATGCCCTTTTAATGGTAGGCTCAATTTATCTTCTTCATTAGCAAAAGTGCCCTTGTAGGTTAAGTGATTTGATGGTTAAATGAGTTTCCAGAAGTTGACTTTATTCCAGAAAACCTGTTATTAAGGCTAATGTTGCAGCTAAAGGTTTTGGCTGGTCAGCATTAAAAATCTTATTGGTTTTCTGAATGATCACACGCAATTATCCTTTCTGTATCTTGTGCAGCTGTAAAAAAAAAATCACAGGGATTTTTATTTGTTTGGAAGAGAACTTTATACACAATCTATCTAGATGTCCCTTGGGAAAATCCTAGTAGGATAAAATCGAAAGAATTTGTCATGAGTAGGTGGCTATATAATTTATTATTCCAAACCAGGACACCCTGAAAAGGAAAGCGTTATTAATCATGTCAGAACAGAATAAACCAGGATGATCCCAGACAAATTTAGGCTTAAAGTTACCCTAGTTGTAGTTTTCATCTAGTTTTCAAAGGAAATTTGTTTTAAAAATGGAAGTTTGAGTAAAAATAGATTACTGAAATTTTCTTTATCAGGGAGGTAAGTAAAAATCACTGGTCCACTGTGCGAAACTACCAAGTGCTCTGAGGGAGAATGACAGGGCTTTCTATCCTTGTCGAGTTACAGTCGCAGAAATGCCCAGGCAGTTCTAGCCTGCCCTATAGGGTCACTGTGAGTCAGCATTGACTGGATGGCAGCGTGCTAATAGAGTTAGATTAGAAGATGAGATTTTTTCCCCAAAAATTATTTTCCATTGCCATATAGGGAGCCCTAGTGACACTGCTAGATATGCACTAGCTACCTAACAATGTCTGAGGTTCAACTTACCAACTATTCCTCTAAGGAAAGAAGAAGCTATCTGATCCCTTAAATATTTGCAACCTCAGAAACTCTATTTAGGGTTACTATGAGTCGGAGCTGACTTGATGCCAGTGGTATGTTGCTTTCATGAATGCAGAGAAAATGCTTTATTTAATTTATAAAAATGTGTATTCATCTAAAATATTGAACATTAGCATATTTGATGTGGAATATATTGACAAATCTCCTTTGACTACAGGCCAGAGATTGGAAAGGAAAAAGAAATATACTGAATTGATTGTAGTAATGGTTGCACAACTCTTATGAAAGTGAATGAATTGTTGAAATGCATGATATGGGAATTGCGTGCTGCTGAAATGGTTAGAATATAAACTAATTTTAAAAAACCCTCCAGGTATTATGTCATGTTCTACAAAAGGCCATGACATATTTTAGTGCATCAACTGGTATGTTAAAAATCAACCCTATGACTTGGCATCCTACTTAATGTATGAATATATTAATATATTTTAAGTATCTGAAAAGATAAGTGAGAAGAAAAATAATGAAAGCAGATATAGACCTGAACACATGTGTTTTCAGACTTACAAAGTCTGGGTACATTAGAGAAATAAATCCACAGAAACTCATGTATAAGAGAGAGTTTTATATAAAGGTTAAGTGCACATCAAGAAAACATCCCATCCCAGTGCTGCCCAAGCCCACAAGTCCAACATTAGCCCATATGTCTGACACCAACCCACAAAGTCCTGTTCCATCTCGCAAAACACACACTATGACTGCAGGAGGAAAGCCGAATCAGTGAATGTGTAAGCATCTCAGTGCTGGCAGGGGTCTCCATGCAGCTTCTCCAGTACCCAGGGCTGCATCAAGGGAGGTCCATGCAGCTTCTCCTCAGGGATGTCTTGCATGAAGTGAGTCTTGCAAGCTGAAGCAGGGAACTGGCTAAGGCAGCTGCACCGTGGTCTGACCATCAGAAAGCAAGAGACCCGAGAACTAGAAAGGTGAGGCTCACCGAGCCATTTATCTTTCCTCCCTTCCATTAACCTGACATGTGTTTGTCAGCCAGGTTGGCACAGTAAACTTTATCTTAGAAATAATTTGAGAGAGGAGCATAATATAGAAAATGAATATATTCATAAATTAAGAATATGGTGAATCCACTGTTAATATGATATATGATTACATTTGTATGCTAATTGTGAGCTCTCTATCCGCAATTTGGTGGGAAGGGGGCTAGGCAGGGAGGAGCAATGGATCTGGAATTCAGACAAAAGCTCTGAAGTGGTTTCAAAGTAGAATGCAGGCATTTCCTTTCCTTAATTAGGATTCAGGGGAAATTTGAACTAGGTTAAACTAAGCCAGCAAGTCCTAATGGTTAGTTTGTTGTTCGGTGCTGTCCAGAACAAAACACTACCTCTCCTGCATCATCCTCACAAGTATCGTTATGTTTGAACCCATCATCGCAGCCACTAGGTCAGTCCATCTCACTGATTTTGAGGGCCTTCCCACCGGAGGAATTCATCTTTTGCTAATATGACTAACAATGTTCTGCTGCTCTTCATAAGGTCTTTTCTTATGGGAGAATTCTTCATAAGGGAGAATTCTTCAGAACTGGACAGCCTATTCCTTCTCCATGATCTGTTCTTAGTCTAGAAGCTACCCTGAAACTGGTAACGGTGGATGCCCCTGAGGGTCTTTGATCCTGCTTTATTCCAGCAACACCCAAGCCACCACAGTGTGACAACCTGGAAGACAAAATGGTTGAATTGTTTAGTTTCGGCTTCTGTTTCTGGGAATGTCAATTGGTTGACGTAGGCTTCAGCACCTGGAAAGGTCAGGCATTTATCAGAAATTAACTAGCTTGTTCTCACTTTCTGACGCAGGGTTGTGCTAAGGGCTCTGTTTTGACATCAGGTTAGCGTTAGTATAATACTACTTTTTGCTAATGTCCTTCAATGTTTCCTTCTCTAGAATGGAACAACCTTAATCAGAAGCGTAATATTGTTTGCTTTTGACATAATTTTTAACAATGACTGAGCCAATAGGTACCTTGATTTATATGGCTTTAAAGACTCTGTACTATTATTTGCCTATTTGACTAAAATTACTTAACAGCTTTACCCTTTAGAGTCCCTAAGAGAATCTGAGGATTAGTTTCACCTTTATTCCTTTCCATCCTCCCTTCTTTTCTACTCTTCTTTTTGAGTCAAAACACATTCCCTTGGAAAGTAAGCATATCACAAGATTTTCTGTGAAAGTATCTTGTTCCTTGTGTTAGAGGCTGTGCCCAGGCTACTTGTTTGAGATGCTAGTCACTTATTCTAGGGCTCCAACCGTTGATGTAACTTTCTGCTGTCAAATTACAACTGGAATTTAAAATGTGACTCAGGACCTTTGTATATTATGAATTTTGCTTGTCAGTTTTATGAGTGTTTCAGGAGTACACCACAGGAATTTTTAAATTGCCTTTTAGGTCTATGAAAAAAAGAGTAAAACGTCTTTCAATCTTATCACTAAATATCACAGACATGATCCATCTTAGTTAACAAATGCATGACAATTTCCAGTGCTCTGTCATCACTGCAGAGCCACGGTGGCTTGGTGGCTACACATTGGGCTGCTACGTTTAGCAGTTTGAAACCACCAGCTCTCCAATCGAGAAACACTTGGCTTTCTACTATCATAAAAAAAATCAGTCTCAGCAGCACACAAGAGAAGTTCTGCTGTCCTATAGAGTCACTATGCGGTGGAACTGCCTCCGTGGTGGTGAGTTTGAGTTGAGTGTGTCATCATTGACCATGCGACCACCTCGATCAAAGGTCCAGATGTCCAGCAGAAACCTCACACTGACCACATCCCATCAGTGTCTCAAAACCATAAGAGAATATAATTTTGTAAAGTCCTGAGTAATTGTTGTTTATATTTAATAAATGGAGAATTTACAGTTTATGAATGAATAGGAATTCTTTTCAAAATGTGTTGAGATAAGTGGCTAACTGAAGAAAAAATTAAATCATATTATAATTGTACATAATAAAATGTTAAGTACTAGTAGAAGTCAATAAACATATTTATATAACTTTAGCCTCTGATATGTTTTTTTAACATGACTGCAACTCAGAAATATGAATTATTTAATCGACACTGGTTGTTTTACATTAATTATTAGAAAGTATGCATATGTGTATATTCACTAATGAGCTTTCTTCCAATCCTGGTGCTTTATCGCTGCTCATATATTCCAATGTCTTGATTATTTGCTCAGCATACACATTTATAAAGTATGGTGAAATGATTCAAACCTGACATGATTTTATACCATTTATCCTTGTTCTAAGGGGCTCTGGTAATGTAGTGGTCAAGAACCACAATAAACCAATAGCAAAAGAAGAAATAGAGAGGGTCACCAAGAAGCTACCAACAAAAACAACCCCCCAGCCACATGGCCTCACAGTGGAATTCTACCAAGCATTCAAGGAAGAATTGACTCCGATCCTCCACAAAGTATTCCAGAGCTTAGAAAAGAATGGCAAACTCCCAAACTAATTCTACGAAGCCAGCATACCTTTTATACCCAAACAGGACAAAGACCCCACAGGTATGGAGAATTACAGACCGATATCTCTAATGAATATAGATGCAAAAATCCTTAACAAAAAATCAGCCAATAGAATACAAAAGTATATAAATCATATCATTTACCACGATCATGTAGGATTTATCGAAGGGATGCAGGGATGGTTTAACATCTGAAAATCCATCAGTATTTTATACCACATCGATAAGAAAAGGAATAAAAACCATATAACATCCATAAATGCGGACAGAGCATTTGGCAACATCCAACACCCATTCCTAATTAAGACACGAAGATAAGAATGAAAGGTAGATTCCTCAAGCTAATACAAGTTATCTATGAAAAGCCAATGGCCAACATCAAAGTAAATAAAGAAAAGACAAAAACAATCCCACTGAAAAAGGGTACAAGACAAGGATGCCCCTTGTCCCCACTTCTATTCAATATCATACTGGAGGTTCTAGCTTACAACATAAGACAGCTGAAGGACATTAAAGGTATCCAAATGGGAGAGGAGGAGGTGAAAGTATTGCTATTTGCAGATGACATGATCCTGTACATTGAAAACCCCAAAAACTCCACAACGGGAGTACTTCCAGGGATAGAAGAATATGGAAGAGTGACAGGATATAAGATCAACAAACAGAACTCAATAGGTTTGCTATACACATACACTAAATCCTAACTCCAATTTAAGGAAATTTCGTTCTTACATCATGGCCCTGCTTGATACTCACGCCCGGAAAGGGATCACAGAAAATAGGGTGCTATAGCAAAATGTGGCGAATAATTTAGATGGTGCCTGGCTATCAGATAAGATGATGTCTGCGGTCTTAAAGGCTTGTTTCCAAGCAAGCAGCCATCTAAGTGAGATGACAACTAAGTCCACATGGAAGAAGCACACCATCACCAGTCGCCCAATGGTTGTGAAATATATAATCTGGAGTCAAAGGAGAAATTAGTATCAGAAACTAAATTGTGAGAATCTGTTTTTCAGAAGGGTAAGGATGACAATGGGAGTCCATGATACACTTATGAGAACTACCTAGGAAATATGCCTCCAGTGAACTCCCTCTATCTACATTTGATGAGTGGGATGAAAGTGGTTACTAAACAATGCATTAGAGAGATGAACATAGAAGAACAAAGGCAGAAATCTGCATTGAACAGTTAAAACTTTTTCAGCAGATTCCCCCTCTGATGCATGCTGGACCTGATCTGGTTTCCAAAATTTTCTGTATTCTAAGTCTGTTATTGTTTTGTTTTTGTTTGCCCATATTAGGTTGTATCCCAGTGGGGGTGTGCTACTGGAGATCACCCTCTTGAAGTTGTGTTATATGTTTTCTCCGTTTTTCAGTACATGAAACTCAGGCTTGATGAATCTATAGCAAGTAGAATAAGAGCTTTTGGGGGGAAGAGTTATAGTGGTGGTGGGAAAGGGGAGATGATGTCAAGGAGTCCAGGAAGAAAAAAGAATGTTTGGAAACTGATTGGGGTAGCAATTGTTCAATTCTTCTTAACATGATTAAACTGTGGAATGATATGATATATGTATTAACTCCAAATTAATAATGTTTTTAAAAAATCATACATTAAAAAAAAAGATTAACAATCTTAAAACTCACACGGCCAGTTCTATGGAGCCAGTTCTACCTTGTTCAATAGGATTGCTAAGAATTAGCATTGACTCCATGCAAGTGAGTTGGTTTTTATATGGATCTTTGTTCTATTTGAATAACCACTCCATCTATGTACAAGTTCCATGTGAGTACAATTATGTGTTCTGAAACTTCCTATATTTTGCAATATTATCCATGATTTTTTACAAGTCACAAGGTTGGATTCCTCTGCATAATACAGTGCAGATAAATCTTTTTGTGTTTATTCCCTGCTTTTAGCCAATATTCAAACTTGAATTTATGGGAATTCCCTACAATGTACTGCTCCAACCATGACTGAATTGTTTTTGTTAATTGCTATGGAGTCACCTATGAGTCTATAAATGCAACAGAATGAAACAACGCTCACTCATGCCCCATCCTCATAATTGCTGTAATGTTTGAGATAATTGTTGCATCCACTGAGTCAATCTATCTAATGTATAGTCTTCCTCTTTTTTGCTGACCTTCTACCAATAATGATGACTTTTTCAGGAATGTGTCCCTCCTAATAGCATGCTCAACGTATGTTTTTAAATTATCTTCAGAAACAAAATGGTACTTGTGTGTAATATTAGTGACATCATTTGATAATTTATATGTTCTTTTGGGTCACCTTTATTAGGAATAAACATCAATCTGGATCACCTTCAGTCATTTGCCAGGTAGCTGTCTTTCAAATTCTTGGCACAAATGTGTGAATGCTTCCATTACTGCACCCATTTGTTGAACATCTCAATTGATAGCCCCTCAAACCATGCAGGTTTATTTTTCTTTTTTGTCAATGCCTTCAGTATAACTTGAACTTCTCTTATTGCAATTTATTCTTGATTGTATGTTACCTGCTGAGAAATTTGAACATCAAGCAATTCTTTTTGGTCCAGTGATTATGTATTTTCCTTCCTCTTCTTTTCCTATTTCCTGAATCATTCGCTATTTGCCCATTGAACTGTTCAACCTGTGGAAACGCTTGTTTGTTTTTTGCTGCATTTAGATTCTGTATCTGAGTTGCCATCCAATATCCTATGCAGTACATTGGAGTCAGCGTCTATTTTGCTTGTCAATTCTGAGGTTAGTCAGTAGTCTTCCATTTTATCTGTCAACCTTGGATTCATTTGCTTCTTAGCAAGAACCCTATTCTCTGGCATTCCAACATTAAGTGTATCAGCTCCTGCAGCTCTATGAACTCAAAGAAGCCGCCAGCTTGTGCTATGACCCATGGACTTGGAACTTCCCCAGCTACAAATGTGTAAGCCATTTCTTTGATATAACCCCTCTCTCTCTCCCTCTTTCTCTCATATATATATATACATATATATACACACACACATATTTATAATATCCATATATAGGCACAATACACACACACATATACACATATTGCATCAACGACTTTGCTTTCTCTAGAGAACCCAGCCTAAAACACTGCAGAACCAGTGTCTTCTGTTTGTACACAGGGCCACTGTGAATGACAATGGAAAAGAATAATATATATGTATTACATTATGTTATGATTTCAGTTTCCTATTATAGTGCATTGTATTGGATCGTGTTACATTATATTCTTCTGTGTTGGTATAACATGCAGTTGTTTCTGTGAGGTGCCATTGAGTGGGCTCTAACCCATGAGGACCCTTTGCACCACAGGATAAAACACTGCCTGGCTCTGTGCCATCTTTCCCGTTGTTTCTCTGCCTGAGCCCATTGTTGCAGCCACGGTGTCAGTTCATCCTGTAGAGGGTCTTCCTCTTTCGCTCCCCATCCACTTTGCCAAGCATGATGTCCTTTTCTAGGGACTAATCTCTCCGGACAAGATCTCCAAATTATGAGAGATGAAGTCTTACCATCCTTACCTCTCAGGAGCATTCTACCTTACTTCTTCCAACACAGATAAATCTGTCCTTAAAGCAGACCATGGTACTTGCAATATTCTTCTCCAGTATCACAGTTCAAACACATTGATTCTTCTTCAGTCTTCCGTATTCAATGTTCAACTTTTTTAATCAAAACTTTTTTTATTGCTTTTTATGATTTTTAAGATGGAATTTCCAAAATGTATGGTGGTGTGTTCATTGAAGAGTTTTATTTAGCCAAGCAGAAACGTGTTGACTCTGATAGACTGTGCAATGAAATCGCGTTGGCAGCTATAGTCTGTGCCACAGCCTGGTCTTACTTGCCTGTTTATTCAGTACAATGCTAAGATATTTCCCCAAGGTTAAGCTGCATGTAACTACAAATCAACTCCAAAAATTAAAGTGGACTTACAAGAGCACTAGAAGGTTCAAACTTAAAATAAATCACCAGAAATAAATGTACAAAAAGTAGAAGGAAAAAAATCGAAGCCATTGAACAGAAAACCATCTTAACAAGGGCAAATACATTATATGGACCCAGCACTGAGAGGCTTCTCTGAGAATTACATTTACACATACTGCTATACTTTTGAATGTATGGAGATGTGCATCATGAAGGTGGAAAGAGGAATCAAGGGAAAATAGTTGAACTGCAATTAGGATCACTCAAGAGGATCAATTTTATTTACATGCTGAATGAAGGAGTGCAATGTGTTCTCTCCATCCATAATATAAGTACAATCCATGATAATTACACTGCAGCAACCTGATATTCCAGAATTCTTAATATTCTGCCAAAAAAACAAAGCAACCCCACAACTTCACAATTCCTTACTGGATATCAGTTGGTTCTGAGAACTCCTTTTTCACTTCCTAATTTGCAGCTTTCCAAGACTCTACACATTCTGCCCTTATGAGTTCAACTTTCACATGCATCTGAGACAATGGAAAAGATCAGGGGTTGGGTCAGGCACACCTTAGTCCTCAAAGTAACTGCCTGGTAGTCAAGAGATCAAAAGATGCAATGCATTAGATAAATCTGCTGCACAAGACCTCTTTAGAGTACTGAAAGGCAAGGTTGTTCTATATCATAGCATATTATATTATGTTGTACAGATATCAACCATGTAACAGAACTACATTTTATTAGGTCCTGATATTTGAGTCTGTTATAAGGACTACGTAATATAGTGTGGTATGATATGTGAGTTAGTTGTGCCAACCTGGCCGATAATCACATGTGGGGCTAATTGAAAGGCAGAGGGATAAATGGGTGGTGAGCCTCGCCTTTCTAGTAGTCGGGTCTCTTGCTTTGTGATGGTTGCACCAGGGTGCAACTGCCTTAGCAGCTCCCTGCTTCAGCTTGCAAGATTGACTTCATACAAGACATCCCCAAGGAGAAGCTACATGGACCTACCCTGATGCAGCCCTGGGTGCTGGAGTAGCCGTGTGGAGACCCCTGCTAGTGCTGAGATGCTTATTTGTTCACTGACTCAGCTTTCCTCTTGCAGTCGGCATCATTGCCTCTGTTTTGTGAGGTGGAGGACTTTGTGGACTGGTGTTGGGTTAATGGGTTAATGTTGGACTTGTGGGCTTGGGCAGCATTGGGTTGGGATGTTTTCATGATGTACACTTTCTTTACATAAAACTCTCTTACACATGAGTTGCTGTGGATTTGTTTCTCCTAAGTACCCAGACTAATACAGCAAGGATAATTCTCAGTGGTTAAAAGATATTGCTGTTTTGTAATGTAATAGAAAGAAATATCATCTACTATAATCCTTCCCTCAATGTGATCTCATGTCATAAACCAATTTGTTGAAAGTGGAGGTTCTTAAAGATGCAAACTGGCTCAAGAATTGATGATCAATATTTTGGCAGAACTCATTTACATCCTCTCTTATTCCTGAATTTTTTGTGTTGCCTGACCTACAGACTTAGAATATATTCTTCAAGAGATCTCCAGCATGTTGCCAAAATGGATTTTGGATTTGCTTGTGAGACAGCAAGGATCTCTAGCTTGCCTGATGAATTAAGGCTTTGGGATGTCTTAGCTCCCATACTTTCCTGAGCCATTGCCTTGAAATAAATTTCAATGTGTGTTTGTGTGTGTATGTGTGTGTGTGTGAATACCTAATAAATCATTTCTACAAGTTGATGAAACACTGAAAGCATTCACTCAGATATGACAAGAAAATTGGAATAGTTACCTAGTCAATCAACTGGAAAAGATGATCCATATTTGTATCCATTCCAAAGAAAATGACCTCACACAAATGCAAAATTTATACAACAATATAATTATGATCACATTCAAGTAAAATTTTGCGGAAGAAAATATGAAAACAAGAGTTTTCATCAGCAGAAATTCAAGTTGGATCCAGTAGATGATATGCCATTGCTGATATCAGATAGATCTTGGCCAAAAGTGGAGAATACCAGAAAGATGTTTGCTAGGGTTTCATTGACTATACAGAGCCATCCCATTGTGTAGATCATAACAAACTCTGGGTAACTTCGAGAAGAACAGGAATTCCAGGGCATTTAGCTGTGCATGTTGAATATGGGAATAGCCCAAGGGGTAGTCATTTGAACAAAACAAAGAATACTGAATGATTTAAAGTCAGGGAAAGTGTGCATTAGAGTGTCATTCTTTCACTATACTTGTTCTATCTGTATGCTAAGCAAATAATTCCAGAAAATGGACAATAGGGAGAATAATGTGGTATTGGATTGTAGGAAAGTTTATTAGCAACCTTTGCTATGCAGATGACACAATTTTATTAACTGAAAGCACAGAGGATTTGAAGCACTTGCTGATGAAGATCAAGAAAGCAGCCTTCAGGATGGATTACAACTCCATGTAAAGAAGATCAAGCTCCTCACGATTGGACCAATAAGTAACATCATGATAAATGGAGAAAAGCTTGAAGTTATCAAGGATTTTGTCGTGCTTGGATCCACAATCAATGCTTATGGAAGAGAATCAAGAGATCAAAAGACGTGTTGCATTAAGTAAAGCTGCAGCTCAGGACCTCATTCAAGTATTGAAATCAAGGGTGTTACTTTGAGGTGCTCAGTTACTATGTTGTTAAAATGGGCCTGACCCAAGCTATGGATTTTTCTACAGCCTCACATGCATGTGAAACCCGGACAATGAAAAAGGAAGACTGAAGCAGAATTGATGCATTTAGATCATTTTGATTTGAATATTGAAACTATTGCAGACTAACAAAATAACAAACTAATAAATCTTGAAAGACGTTGTTGTTAAGTGCCATCCAGTCAGTTCCAACCCATAGTGACCTAAAGCACAACAGAAAGAAGCAATGTCCCGTTCTGCACCGTCCTCACAGTGTTCCTATGCCTGAGCCCATTGTTGCTGCTACTGTGCCAATCCATCTCATTGAGGGCCTTCCTCTTTTTCACTTCCTCTCTACCAAACAGGATGTCCTTGTCTCAGGACTGATCTCTCCTGGCAACCTGTCCTTGTCTCTAAGGAGCACTCTGTCTGTCCTTCCAAGACAGATATGTTTGTCCTTTGAGCAGTTCATGATACTTTCAATGTTCTTCTCCAGTACCATAATTCAAATGCATTAATTTTTCTTAGGTCTTCCTTATTCGATGTAAAATTTTCCCATGCATATGAGGCCATTGAAAATACCGTGGCTTGGACCAGATGCATCTCAGTCCTCAAAGTGACAGCCTTGCTTTTCAATCCTCTAAAGAGTTCTCCAATAGCAGATTTAGCGAATGTAAATCTGTCTTGTAAAAAGTAGAGCCATACTATACCTTAAAATGGAGTGAGTTGATTAAAATTTATTGTGTCAACCTGGCCAATAAGCACGTGGGGTTAATTGAAGGGCGGAGAGATAAATGGCTCGGTGAGACTCCCCTTTCGAGTTCTCGGGTCTCTTGCTTTGTAATGGTTAGACCAGGGGGCAGCTGCTTTAGCCAGTTCCCTGTTTCATCTTGCAAGGCTCACTTCCTGTAAGACATCCCTGAGGAGAAGCCACACGGACTTACCCTGGGGCAGCCCTGGGTGTTGGAGCAACCATGTGGAGACTCCTACCAGCGCTGAGATGCTTACATGTTCATGGATACGGCTTTCCTCCTGCAGTCGGCATCATAGTGTGTATTTTGTGAGATGGAGGAGGACTTTGTGGATTGGTGTCAGGCATATGGGTTAGTGTTAGACATGCGGCCTTGGGCAGCACAGGGTTGGGATGTTTTCTTGATGTGCTCTTACCCTTGATATAAAACTCTCTCTTATACATATGAGTTTCTGCGGATTTGTTTCTCTAAAGTACCCAGACTAACACAGGGAGGATGGGGAGAATTTTCTCATGGAATTTGGACATGTTATCAGGAGAAACCTGTTTCTGGAAAAGGACAACTTGCTTGATAAAGTCGATGGTCAGTGAAAAAGAGGAAGACACTCTGTAATATAGAGTTGCACAGTGGCTGCAACAATGGGCACAAACAGCATCTTTAGTGCAGAACTGGGTGGTTTTGGTGCTGTACATAGTGCCATTGTGGGTCAGAAGGAGCTTGAGAGCACATCACAACAAGAACAACAATTATTTCTATAATTATAATGATTTTCACAACATTTCCAATGATATTAACTTAGATGAACATGCAGATTGCCCCAGGTTTTTTATAAGAAATACTCATAAACTAGAATATTCATATGATGAAATTCTGGCTATGAAGATGTAGGTGAAATAATTTATAACACCTTTCTGGAATATTAATTAAGAAAGAGTGTGTATCTTTATTTTTCAACTCCTCAATCTTCATCATCCTCTTGTCTGAATTAGTGATAAAGTTAAGGCTAGATAGAGAGTCTGGATTTGGGGAACAATATTTCCCAATATCAGCCCTGGACATTTATGTTACAGAAAAGTACTTTTTTTGCTTAGAGCATTTCTATTTTTAATTTTCATTCACTACAGCCCCTTCCAAACCTAGCAAATAAAATCTTAAAATTTTAGTCTGAGGAGTCAAAAACAAAAAGTGATAAATGTAAAAGTGACTTGTATATTGAAATGTAAGCTATTATAATTTTACATTATAAACATCAGATTAGTTTTGAGTTCCTCTTCATAACTGGTCACTTATAAAAGAAAGCCAGTTTATATTAATAACATTTATCATCAACAGTTTCACAGAGCAGAATTCAATTAATTTACTTGTTCATGGCATGATTTCAATAATCATTAATATTTTAAATAATTTCAACACTCTAAAAGAGACAAAATAAAAGTGTTAAAATATTTTCCCCTCATCTCTTTCTGATAAATAGTTTCTAAAAATGTAAAAGAAATAACCTAAACCCCAATAGGAAAAAGTGAGTTAGGGACATGACCCTAAAAATTAAATGTAAATCGTCTTAAATATATAAGACGGTGTTCAGCCTCACTCACAACAAGATGAATGCAAATGAAAAACCATACTGAAATACCATGAAGACTATCTCTGTATGACAACACTGGGTGATTCCCAAGATAAATGAAAGGTTTCTAGTTCATGCGTGCGTGAGTTTATACCAAACAAAATGTGTTTAAACATCTCTATGAACTTAGAGAGTTGCACACAAATTCCCTTAGTACTACACTTGTCGTGGTCTCATTAGGATGCTTTCAAAAGAAAAGAAGAAAAAAAGAAATCT
>NW_022109768.1:703671-704753 GCF_000313985.2 Echinops telfairi
AGACCTTTATAAATGCTCTTTGCCTCCTAGTTCTTTCCTCTATTTCCTTTTACTTTCCTCTTGCCCCACTAGCAACAGAAAAGTGGGTGCAGGGAGACATCAGACAGTGTAAGACATGAAAACATAACAATAATTTATCAATTATTGAGGGTTCATGAGAGAAGGAGGGGAAAGAATTTAGGAGCTGATCTCAAAGGCTCAAGTAGAAAGCAAATGTCTTCAGAATGATGAGGGCAACAAATACACAAATGTGCTTGACACCATGGATGGATGGATGCATTGTGATGAGTTGTACGAGTCCCCAATAAAATGATTTTTTTTAAACAATAAAAAGAGGGGTTTTTTTGTATGAATCATTTAACGAAATTTGGTTTTGTTTTGTTTTGGACCAAAGAAAGAAAAACTTAAGCAATATGTATAATATCTAAATCCATATTTTATTTTTGTTTCTTATCTTATGAAATCTATATTCAGTTTTTGGAAATGATAATAAAGTACAATTAACTTCTAGGAAGAAGTATTTCTCACACTGAGAGTATCAAATTATAAAACACATGTATCTTGGGGGGGAACTTTTCATAAGATCGCTATTTTTTGAGGATACTATAAAGCGACTTGTAGGAGAACAATGGAGACCATTTACTGTGTGTCAAATGTCATAATAATCACTTTCCCAAATTCAACGAGATGGTTGATCATTAGAGCTGATCCTAACACATAGTTGCAACGCAATTAATTATATCCATCACAGAACAGTAGAAGAAAAGGAGTTAATGATCAGACTAAACATATCTAGATGCACTTCAAATTCATTTATCCTAATGAATAAGTCAAATTCAATTACATCACATATATTCTTCAATTAATGCTCTGTCAGATTTTCCATTAGAAAGCTTCTCAAAACTTTTTCAGCCATATGAACAGAAAAAAGCTATAAGACTATGCCAACCAACTGTCAGCTTTAATACATTCCTTTTATTAGAAAATTGCATTCAGTCACTTAGTGAAAAACTGTAACAGAAGAAAAACAGTTATCCATGTTTTAAAGTACGAAAATCATCAAGTTTCAAAGTAAATATTCA
>NW_022109768.1:706649-707663 GCF_000313985.2 Echinops telfairi
ACAAAAGAGAACACAACGATGACAACAAAAAGAAAATCAATGACCCAGAAAAGAAAAACCTGAAAATAGATCAAGGTCTGATTTTTGACCTCTAAGCGTGTCCTCCAGTCAAATCTGATGGGGTGCCCTGCTCCAGCCCCAAAGTCTATCCTTTGCACTACCTCGGGAGCTCCCTGCTCTGCTTCTTCCGTTGCTCTGCCGCATGCCTTTAGTGTTTTGCCACGGTGTCACAGGGTCAGTCCGGGCCAATTCTGACACTGAGTCTCCAGTGTTGTCCCCCATAGAGCATTGGTCAGTGAGGGACGTCATGTCTTATTGTGGGATCAGCCATATGGTCCACTCTGCATTGCCTATTCAGAGTGGGGATATCATCCTCCAGCCCCAGCAGGCCAGGATGTCCTCCACTTTGTCGTCTTCCTCATTCATTTGCTCCTGGGTGCTCTGATCAGACATGTCCCTCTCCCTGAGCTGTAGCTTCGCTGCTGTCCTCTAAAGTAAATTCTTCTGAGGGGAGGGGCAGTTGTCCATGTAGCTGTTATTGGGGCCCAGCCCTCAGACCCCTCCATTGGCTCCTCTCTTCATGCCAGCACTCTACATTCCCGTCTCAGAACACCAGATTTAAGTCTGGTCCCTCTTTCCCTGTGGAGATACAAACAATACCCTCCCTTTGGGTGTGTCAGTGCCCTATTCCCACATGACACATCTCTTTTCTTTTTTCCTTTCTTCCCCCTACCCTTCTTTTTAGTTGGCTACCATATGTACCCCTGGATTTGGTCTGGCCCCTGCCATACTACATGGACCTCACCTCTGGAGAGTTTGTATACAGTAGCTTTTCTCCTGTGCCCCTTTTGCATTTTTCTTTTAGTTTATTTTCTTTTTTATAAGCTTACCTCAGTGGACTCATGTTGTACTTGTCCTTTTGCGCTTGACTTACTTCACTTAGCATGATTTCTTCCATTTCTTCCCATGCAGTGATATGCTTCATTCATTCATCACTGCTTTTTAGCGATGCAT
>NW_022109768.1:708787-710734 GCF_000313985.2 Echinops telfairi
GCGAGCCCTCCCACTTTATCCTTCTTGAGGAGTTCTCTGCTAATTCTGGACTTCTTCCCCCTCCATAGGAAGTTGGTAATCGGTTTTTCCAATTCGTTGAAGAAGGACTTATATAGTGCCTTGGCCAGAACTGACATCTTTACTATATTGAGTCTGCCAAACCACAAGCATGGGGTGTTCTTCCATTTGTTGAGGTCACTCTTGGTTTCTTGTAGTAGTGTTTTATAATTTTCCTTATACAAATCTTTCATTTTTTTAGTCAAATATATATGAAATATCCCTAGATATTTCAATTTGTGCTTCGCTATTGTAAACATTGCTGCCTTTTTAATCGATCTCTTCTGTGATCTTGTCTGATGTGTAGAGAAGTCTGATAGACTTCTGTTTGTTTATCTTTTATCCTGCCACTCTGCCATATTCCTCTATTGCTTCCAACACTCCACTTGTGGAGTTTAGAGAATTTTTGATGTATAGAATAATATAATTTGTGAATAATGAAAATTTTGCCTCTTCTTTCCCCAGAAAAAAATTTGATGTGTTTTCTTTGTCTTATAGTGTTAGCTAGGACCTCCAGTAAAATGTTAAATGGAAGTAGGGACAAGGGGCATCCTTGTCTGGTTCCTTTTTACAGTGGAATTTTTTGCCTCTTTTCTCTATTAACTACCACGTTGGCTGTTGCTTTTTCATATATAGCTTGTATAATATTGACAAAATTTCCTTCTATTCTTATCTTCTTGAGTGTCTTAAACAGGAATGTGTGTTGAATGTTGTCAAATGCTTTTTCCGCATCTATTGATATTATCATGTGATTCTTATCATTTTTCCTACCAATGTGGTGTCTTTCGTATGGTGAAACATTCCTGCATTCCTGGTATGATTCCCACTTGGTGACAGTGAATTATTTTTATATGCTTTTGTATTCTATCGTCCAGTATTTTGTTAAGGATTTTTGCATGCATGTTCATTAGGGATATTGGTGTGTAGTGATCAATTCTTGTGAGATCTTTGCCCACTTTAGGTATCAGAGTTATTCTGGCTTCATAGAAAGAGTTTGGGAGTGTTCTGTCTACTATTTCTGGAAGTGTTTGTGTAGGATTAGTGTCAGTTCTTCCCTGAATGCTTGGTAGAATTCTCCTATGAAGCAATCTGGCCTAGGGGATTCTTTGGTTGGTAATCCCTTAATAACCTTGTCTATTTTTTCCATTGCTATGGGTCTTTTGAGGTTCTTGACATCCATCTGGGATAGTCTAGGGGGGGATTGTTTTTCCAAATATTTATCCATGTCTTCCAAGTTGTGGAATTTGTTAAAGTATAGGCCTTCATAGTACTGTAAAATTATCCTTTTTATTTCATTAGGATTCATTGTGATATCCCCTGTTTCATCCTTCATCCTTGCAATTGTCTTTTGTTCCTTCCTTTCTTTGGTTAGGTTTGCCCGCAGTAGCATGGGGCCCATTAGTCATGGGCAGGAGGTTCCCCCTGTCACTTGTAGGGCCTCAGGTTTTACGCTGGAGTTCCTCCCACTGTTTGAAAGGGAAAACCCCCTGATGCTTGGTGTATGGAGGAGGACCAGCTTTATTTCCCCAACTGCATGTAAATCCAACAAGTACCGGTGGGAGCTCCCCCAGTTGGGCCTTCATAGTTGCCCTAAGTGGAGGGGAGTGGCCTGGGGGCTGCTATTAACTTGTGAAAGGAAAGAGGGAGAGGAGAAAAAATAAGAGTGAGACAAAAACAAAGGCTGGAACAACCCACTCACACACAACTAAATGCACAGACTAAACAAAAGAGAAATCAGTTAAAAAACAACAACAACAACAAAAAAGGACAACTGAATCTGCTGAGACTGTGGTAGGAAAGAGAGAAGAGATAGGAGAAGAGGAGAAAAGAAGAAAAAGTGAAAAAACATAAAGAAAAAAGAAGAAAAAAAGAAGGCAAAGGAGAGAAAAT
>NW_022109768.1:711074-715610 GCF_000313985.2 Echinops telfairi
TAAGTAAAATAGAAAGAAGTGGCATTAGCCATTCAGCCCATCCCTAAAGAAATCAGTGTCCTGGAAATTTATTCATGTCAAGGTAGTCTTTTCTACATAATTAACTGAAGGAAAATGAAGGCCTTTAAATTAATTTTTTACTATTAAGAAACAAAAAGAAATCAGAAGAAGCCAAAAAAGGAATGTAATATGGATGCCTAATGAAGTCCTATGAAAACTTTCACAATATCCTTATTGGATAAGAGGAATGAATAGGAATAATGTGATGGAGAGGCCGTCTCAGGTGAATCCTTCCCAGCTAACTTCCTAAAAAACTCTCCTCATACGCATATGGTATTGTTCTTTGGCCCTTCTGAAAGTCAACAAACATCATCCCCAAGATTTGTTGCCTTGGCTTTTGCGCTTGAATGGTCCACTTTTGGTTTCACTTGACCACTTCACTCTTGACCATCATTGTTTTGATTGTGCTTAAATCCTTGATGACCTTACTGGTAAAGACATATTTAATCTCTTATTAACAATTCTTCCAAGAAATGCTTCAGGGTCTTGATCCCATTTTTTTTTAATTACCATAGAAAATGCTGCTGCTGTTGTTGCTTCTGATGGGTGCAACAACTTTCACACATATTGAACAGAAACTTTGCTCAACTTCAACTTTTCAGTCAGAATTGTGAAAACTGAACCAAAGATAATTTTTCATAAAGCATCAATGTTTTCAACATTCCTCCAACTAAACTTCATCATAAATTTGATACCTGTTCTTATTTCAATTTTTGAAGTATTTTTGTTGCTCTGAAAGGAATTCGTTTCAATCTAATATATTATGCTTCTTAATACCTCAATCTAGCTTCTGTTCAAGTATGCTCTAACAAGTTAGCACAAGCTTATGTGGGTCCCAAAAATTCTTAATCAATTCATACTTTCTTTAAAATACACGTTTGCAATGGCCTTTTTAAAGACTTCTGAGTATTCTCTATGTAAACTTGCCATGAAAAATTATTATAATTATAATTATTATTTTGGAGAAGGAAAGTTCTCTCTAAGCATGTTGGGAGAAAAGAAACAAGGGCAAACATATGCACCTTCTGGTAACCTTACAATATTGTTTAGAGAGAACTTCTGGATTAATTGCCCTTGATCTACGTCATTTTAACATGTCAATAAAGAACTCTCAGCTCTGTATTTCCCTTCTTTATAGTATGACTGGGGCATAAACCTCCTTCATGGTAATGCATGCTGAGCCATTAACAAAAATGATCAACACTTTTCAATCCCTTACTTTCCTAAGTGAGAAATTTTTATCATTTGTTTGAGAGTTAGAGAGTGAAGGTGAGGAGGGTGTTTTCTGTCTACAAGAAATCCTGAAGATTTAAATCAGCTATTTAAAAGCATTTGCTTGTTTCAGTTTCAAAATTAAAGCAAAACTCAATGCAGTATGACAAATGGTCTTAAGGTACATGAACTAGTTCAATCTACTTGAGCCCTTTTAATTCTACTTTGAAGTCTCAATCTCAGAACACTCCCTGGCATTGAGTCGACTTACAGCAACCCTGTGTTATAGAACTGCCTGTGTGAGTTTCAGAGACTGTAACTCTTTACATATGTGGAAAACCCAGTCTTTCTCCTTCCTCTGAGGTAACCTATGTTATACAGTTTCTTTTAATCCTTCTTCCTTTATAATATTATGCCATGGGTATCTCTTCATTATAGCAGATATATATCAAGTTGAAGATATGGTCACTATCCATATTTTTCAACAGTCAGCTTTTAATTTGAGAGGGTTTTAAGTGAATCATACCTAATAATAAGCCCCTGAGTATTTTGGGGTGAGATATCTCCTCTCTCTGAAGCAATATCTATTTAATCAGTATGTGCAGGGGAAAAATATTTATGATACACACATACTCATACATATGTTTGTTTGTAAGCTTAGAGATATATGACACTGTCAGAGAAATAGACAAGGAAATAGGTATATGCCGACTAGTGCCTAATGAGTTTGAAGGGTGGTGCTGGCACACAATACTGAAAGTCCCATGGACTGCCAAAAGGATAAACACACCTGTCTTGGGGAAAGTATAGTCAGAGTGCTCCCTAGAGACAAGGACGGCGAGACTTCATCTCACATACTTTGGACATGTTGTTTGGAGAGACCAGTCCTTGGGGAAGGACATCGTGCTTGGTAAAGTAGCTCTCGCAACCATGGAGTCAGTGCTGACTCATAGCAACCTCCTGTGAGTTTCTAAGGCTGTAACTGTCTACAGGAGTAGAAAGCTCAGTCTTTCTCCCATGGAGCTGCTAGTGGTTTTGAACTGCCGACCACACACCCTGCAGCCCAAAGCATAACCACTATACCACTGGGGTGCCATTGGTAAAGTAGTGGGGTTGGAAAAATAGAGGAAGGGCCTCAAAGAGATTGACACCGTGGTAGAGTAGTGGGCTCAAGCTTGGGAACAGTTTCAGAATGACACAGGACTGGGCAGTGTTTCATTTTGTGGTGATAGGTCACTATGGGATGAAACCAACTCAGTGGCACCTAGCAACAACTACATGCTAAAGAACCCTGGTAAGTACTGGACTAACAGCAAGGTATGTGGTTCAAGCCAACTAGTCACTTACTGGAAGAAAGATGGTGTGGGTGGAAAGTTGCTTTAAATAAATCTTTTCTAGAAAAACCTTCCACTGTGTTTAAACTATTAGAAAGACCTCAGTCTGCTGACTTGTGAAGTATAATCCCCCATGGGGCTCATCAACTCAGCAGTCAGACTGAATCATTTATTACATTGAAGACCTATAAAGAGAAGGTCCAGTGTGAGTCAGAAAGAGTTGTTGCTAACTTGACAATTGCCTGCTGGCTCTTTGAGCTTGTCCTGAACTGATGCCCCCTGTGGGAGGGCCAAGACAAAGGAGCCAGGCACAGGGCATAGTTAAAGACCACAATTCAGTTCTCTTTCATTTAAGCCCTCTTATGATTTCTTTTCTTTCTTCCTTTTCTGTTTTGGCATGAGGGCCAGTGTGCGGTGATGTTTCCTTCTGCCACAATGTGATGCTAAATCACGATATTTTAGGGAAACACACAGGACCTATTCTCCTGCTTCTCCCATCAATTCTGACATGAGACAAGAGCTGGAGTGGATTTGTTTCCTTCTTATTTGCTCAGTACTCTCAGGGCTCCCCTTTGAAATTAGCCCCCCAAAGCATCACCATCTTACCTTAGGGGATTCTTTGGGGTCTGCTGCAGTTAGAAGGTACATTCCCCTCCTGAAACCACCATGAGTTTAAAAAAAATCTCTACCTTAATTCACAACTATGAGTAGCTGGAGGAAATGGAACAGAGTTGAAAAAAATCAGGAGAGTGGTGGAATTAAGATCCTTTAGAAATTATACATTCTAGAAGAGTATCCAGAAAGACAGAAGCAAATTTCTGGTATGAAAATAGAGGGACCGACCCATTAGATTGGATAATGAATATTGAAATGAGATAAATATAGCACCTTTCTTTTAGAGAAAAAATTACAACATAAAACAATTCAAGATGAGGCAGTTCTCTCTTCTTAAAACCCTGTACCCTCAGGCTATTCCTTTGTGTGCACATGGAAAGAAGAGCTGAAAGTGCTTTGCCATAATGTCAGTCTCATAACTTTCCTCTATAGTCACCCCGAAGGTCAGTTCTATTAATTTGTTTAATGTTTAAATTAAAATATCTTTGGATTTTTTGTGGTATTTCAAAATGACTTACCAGTGAATTTCATTAAATTTTTATTTCTCTCAATGACACAATTGTATCTTCAATTATTAGATGCATTGTACATTTTTTCCTAAGAGTATAATAGCTAGGAAAATCATCTAGAGATAATTATCTAGAAATAAGCAAATCTAGCCCAGCAAGACTGATTCTCTTAGCCACAAAGACCTGTGCCTCCAGCTACCATTTTAGTTCCAAGGTTCCTTGAAATTACCTTGCATCCAAAGTATGACACCCAGCTTAGAACCATATTTCTGAAGTGTCTAGTCTTGTTTAGAACGTCCCTGTAATAGAATTTTCCAGGGGTCACTGAATTGCAATGATCATACTATTTTCCAGCAGATTTTGTGCCTCATTAAATTAGCACCAGCACACAGTATGCATAAAAATGTTAGTACATTTAAGAAAAAAATCATAGTATTGGCTTTATTCCCCCAGATCTACCTGGAGTAGCAATTTCATTGTATAATAACAATATCTTTGCAGATCATATGTCAGCCTCATCAATACGATTAGTTCTCTGAGATCATTTTGTTCACCTAAAGTTCGGGGCATCTGCTGCGATTGAAGGGTAGAAGAAATAGACCACATTTTCCATGAGAATGTTTTGACAGCAACCAGGTCTTCGGAGGGTGTTGATGTGAAAACTAATTGAATTAGCAAGTCGGTGAAGAACACATGCAGTTCTCCTACAACACCTATAATCTTCAAGATGCTTGTATGATCTGATACAAGATAATGATGATTAAAGACTAACAGCTCAGAAAGATGTTGGGTGTAACTATGCAATC
>NW_022109768.1:716334-720885 GCF_000313985.2 Echinops telfairi
GAAAGATGAAAGAAAATGTTTTGAAACCGATGGTAGTAACAATTGAACAATTATGCTTTGATCTAATTGAATTATGGACTGTTATAATATCTGTAAGAGCTCCCAATAAAATGATAAAAAAAGAAAGTGAATCTTAAAAAGTGTGAGGAGGTCCTTGATCGGCCCAGTGTAATGAAGCTGGATATCAGTATAGTTTTACTTTAAGCACAAGGAGACAGCATGATTTTGAACCTATTACACAAGCTATTACTACAATGACAGGCAAGGAAGTAAAAATAAACAAAAGAAAACAAAAAGGCAATTGGAAAGGGCAAGGAAGTATGACGATAATACCAGATCTCTACGAAGTGGTTGTCAGTTCTGCATCAAAAACCTGGTGTTGCAAGACAGTTTCGTGCATACTTTGCAACACAATTTAAAATACCCATGGGTGTGCCTTCTGTCAGTTTGAGGCGAGAGTAACAATGAGTCCTTCTTGGCCAAGAAAGAGGAAAAAAATTCCAGCCTTTTTCTTTGCTGTTGAATAAGTATTTCATTATTAAATATCTTTCTACAGTTCATCAATACACAATTATACCATAAAGAATGCTAGGAGAGGCCTAGAATTGAACAGTGCATAAAATAAACCACAAACTCAGGTCCTGTGACACTGTTTTCTACATCTTCTATTACAACCAGTCTGGAAATTATGCAGAGGCAGAGCTATACTTAACAACATCACTTTGACCTTAACCTTTAGTTTATACACACACACACACATACATATGTATATACATATGCATACATATATAATATATTATGTATATGTAAATATGTTATGTTTTATATAAGTATATAATTCCTGTTGATCTATGAAGAAAATGTACTCAGAGGATTTAGCACAATATGTTCACAATTACAACATGAGATGTGGAAGAATAGCAATTAGGGTCTATTTTTAAACATTACATTTCTAGGAGCAAAAGTTGTCTTTCTTTGAAAAGGTTGTTTTTCTCCCCTTTAATTAAAAATAAAAATTGATCTTCCCCTAAGGAGATCTTGGATGACATGATTGGTTGACATTTTGCTAGACATGAAGTAGCTGACAGCCTTTCATGTCTACTGCAGAGGGTGTTCTATCCTGCCCTTTAGATATTCCTGGCAGTAAATACAGATGTTCTCATTTACTTTGTATCTGCTGCAACTTTCAGCTTATTTCCTTGCATTGCCCTTCAATTTTCCCCTACGGTCAGTAAAGCATTAGACACATTTTCATTGGATAGTATAAGTAAAATTGGGAAACATTTTTGGACAAAAGCTGGGAGTGTTAGCCAGGGGAGATCCTGACTTTCACTTACTAATTAGAATAGTCTATTTGACATGACCTAATGAATGTCTTTATGGAATTCTGTTTTATAAATGGCATGGCTTTTATTGGCCACCTGAATGGAAAAGAGAGGAAAAACAAAGCACAACTTTGCTACTAGGACATTTAAAAAAGAAATGTTTCTGTCTTGGTTATCTAATACTACTATAACAAATACCATAAATGAATAGTTTTAGTTAAAATTTATTCTCTTACAGTTTAGGAGGTTAGAAGTTCACATTCACGGTGCTGACTCTTGGAGGATTTTCCTCTTTGCGTCAGCTCTGGGCAAAGGTCATTCCTTGTCTCCTGTCAATGTCTGTGCACCTGATAGTGGGATGCAAACGAGGTTTTCCCAGGTTATCTCCCCCAAATATAGGTCAAACCTAGGCTGTGGCTTGTATCACATGGTCAATGACTGTACACCTGGAGGTCAACGTAAACTGCTTAGAGGTTATTCTCCCTGAGGGTTATCAGCCATCTAGAACAATCAGATTGTATAGTCTGTCTCACCCTAAGTAGGGCCCACTCCCTTCTGATAAGGATAGTGGATTGCTTCCCTGAAGGAGAGCCCAGAGACAAGGTCAAGCCCACTCAAGAGTGACCAAGGTTAGGCTGCCATCTTGAATCTAGGGTCTGTCTATCTTGTCACATGTGTACCCCTAATCCAGTGGTTCTCAACCTTCCTAATGCCATGACCCTTTAATACAGTTCCTCATGTTGTGGTGACCCCCCCAACCATAAAGTTATTTTCGTTACTACTTCATAGCTGTAATTTTGTTATTGTTATGAATCAGGCGACCCCTGTGAAAGGGTCATTTGACCTCCAAAGGGGTCATGACCCACAGGTTGAGAACCGCTGCCTTAACAACCCCCCCTTCCTATTACGAGTACACCCAGAGCTCATCCCCTTCCTGTGATGCATATGTCTATTGTACAGCCCCTTCCTGTGATGTATGTGGCTACCTGTAATCAGGGGGGCTTGCACGCCCCTAAGTATACATAGGCCTTGGTTAGAAATAAAGAGGAACTCACCTCCTTCCTCCTCCCACTCTCTGCGCAGGCCTGGCTGCTGAGATCACGGCCATCCCAGAGATGAGCATGCTACCAGGAAATGTGGCTGACTCCTTTATTTTATCTTCTCTCCTACCTCTTCTATTCTCCATGACAACTATAATCTTTATATATTATTGCTGTACAATTGCTCCTATGGACCCCACCCCCAGCGATTGTCAGAGGCTGGTTACTCTAACACCTGATGTTCCTTGGGGATTTCCAGGTGTCTTGGCATCAGCATTTCCTGAATCTAGGCAGTGCTCAGCATGTGGACTTAAGTCCAAATGATGTGCTCCACTCTCAGCAATTCTTTTTCAGTGCACTGAAGTTCTTCCTCATCCGCTTGCGGTTCTCTCCTTGTATCTCTAGCAATATAAAGGATAAGTGCCACACTTCAAAGAAACTCCCCTTGCGTGGGATCAGCTTTGTGACTTGAGTAAGGGTGTTTTAGCCAATGCTGATCCCTTTATAATTTATTGGCTGATAGCATCAGATCACATTAATGTGATTACATTATTACATAATAACCAAATTGCATCATTACATAACAAAATAACAAAGCTAGTCCACTTAAAACCAGGACCCAGGCATTTGATGCATATTTTGAGGGGAAACAATTAAATCCATGGCAATTTCCTTGTCATCAACCAATGCAGTGACAACCTGATATATTGACTAGAGCAAATAAATGACCTAACTTTGATTTAATATTAATCAAGTTGGTATATATTTGAGATGCACACACTGTGACTCTTTTAATAAAATCAAACTCTCATCATAATCATCAGCAAATCAAAAGGCCAGAAAACTTTTTTTACGTGATTTGCTTTTTCATAGATTATTTCCTTGACGATGAGATTAATTTGACTGGCGTCCAAGTCCTTATTACTCTCTGAGACATAATTTTTTTTCTTACATATCATCTGAGAGCTTCAAGGTTAATGAAACAACTTAGAAGATGGCTATTCTAAAGTTTCATGCTTGTATTCAGGTTGCCAATGTTCCGTGTGGCATGCCAAAGCGTTTCATGTCAGTAAATGCTTCATCCCCTTGGGTGAGTGATGAGAAGGGAATGCAGGGCTCTCCGAAGATTATGGTTTGTATTCAAATCACAGGGGAGAAGTCTTAGTCACGTGAAGTATTATTACACCTTTTTTCCAGTCTCTGTATATACAAGTGTTTTTTTTTTCAATCTCTGTATATAGAGTGACTATTCCAAGACTACACACTAAAGAGAAAATGTTGGCCTAGTATAAATTGTGCATGATGTAACATTATGAACCAATCATCACTATGGTGATTTAAAATACACTCAGAATGAATGATGGTGAACCAGAGATAGCATTCATATATTAAGGACTTCATTTATATTTGAAACATCATCTATCCTTACAGACAGAAGAAAAAAGAATGAATGTCTCCACACACAGAGACAGGAGGGTGGGGACAAATAACCCTCAAAACAATAACTTTTGGTAAAACAATGAAATGACTTTAGGATTCAGGCTCCAGTTGCACCTTAGGTAAATAAACTCTGAAAATAAATATGATTGATAGGAAATATGCAAGGAACCATGAGAGAAATCTACTGAAAAATTTTTAACTGGCTAGATAATTTTTTCGGTTTCGAAGTCGGGGAGATATTTTGGTTTCAAATAGGGTAAACAACAGCCTTGTTTTTCCTGGTACTCTCAGTTTTATCCCTGAAAACTGTGCCTCCCGGGAGAGCCCTCTGTCCTGAGCAAGCCAGCAGTGGCAAGCACTTCTCAGAAATGTTTACGTTCTGACTTCAAAAGGCACAAAAGGACCCAGCTCCAGCTCAACATAAGACAACAATCAGGTTTCCTTGGTGGGTGACCTTGTATGGATTTCTGTACCTCTCTGAGTTTCAACAGTATCATCTGTAGAAGGGAGAAAACGTCAAACCCAATACTGTTAAAACTAATGTGAACAAAATAGTCAGTCAATACCTCGCGGATTTGAGATAAATGCACTGTTCATTTTCCACCAAACGACAGCTGGAAAACAAAAGATAAATGTCAAAATCAAACTTACTACTAAAATGTTTATAACCATGTTTATTAATATAGCTTCTCTTAAGATGATCACAGGGGATAAAGTCACTTGAAATCAGCCTTCTTTTTCTTTTT
>NW_022109768.1:722096-725802 GCF_000313985.2 Echinops telfairi
AGAAGCAACAAAGCCCACATGGAAGAAGCACACCAGTCTGAATGATCACGAGGTGTCAAAGGGATCAGGTATCAGGCATCAAAAAACAAAAACCACAGCATTGTAAATGAGGGGCGGGGGGTGCAGAGTGGAGACCCAAAGTCTAGCCTTCTTTTTCAATCATCAGCACACACAGAAATGGTTCTTCAAACAGGATCAATAGCTAGATTTTAAGTATGCACGTAATGCTAACATCGCTTCTCAACCATGCTTCAAGGTATGTAGTGTTTTCTCCCTGTTCTCTGCATCTCAGCTGGGTGGTCCCTTGGCCTCTGCCTTGTTCAGTTGACCAGTGCGCTCACTTGTTCTCTACCTCATGGCTGCTGCCTTGCTCCTCCTCTCCCTTATGGTCCTGGTGCTATGGCCTCTAGTGCCTCTGCTGCCTCTGCCACGGCACGCAGGGATCTCACATGCACCGAGCTGGTGTTCTCTTTCTCTGTTTCTGAGAATGTACCGCTTATATACTCACTGGAATGCCAAGCTTACCAATCCCCTCTATTAGCGTTTCACAAACCGTGTTTGCCTGGTTCCACTCAATTGTTTGGTGAAAGTCACAAGACATGTATAAAAGAGCCATTCTAAGTCATTTCACTTCACTGCACTCTGTAAATTCAGCTGAGGTAACCAAAAGGTGATATCTTGGCTCTTATGTTCTTGTTTTAATTTTCTTCATTTTCACCCTGAGTTTGCACATTAGCAAGTTGATGGTCTGTTCCCTGGCTTTGTTTTGGTTGATGATATTGCACTTCTTCATGCTTCAGAAATTTAGTGAATTTAACTCATGTTTTACATTTGGTGAGAGCACATGTGTATGTTTTTGTTGTGAGATGCCATCCAGTCCGACGCACAGCAGCCCTGTACTCAACAGAACTCCACTACCCTTACAGTTGTTGAAGAAAAGGTATTTGCAATGAATAAGTTGCTGGTCTTATGAAAGTCTGTCAGTCATTCCTGATGTCATTTCTATCACTAAGTTTTATTTTCTCTTAATTCTTCTTTGCTTCTACCTTGTGTTTTATTGACTATGCAAAGGCACTCGTGTGAATTAAAATATACTATAGATACAGAGCCTTGAGAAGAAGGAGCATTCAGAACACTTCATTGTGCTGATGTGGAACCTATACATAGATCAAGAGGCACTTGTGCAAACAGAACAAGGGAATACTGAATGGTTTAAAATCAGGAAAGATGTGCACCAGGGTTGTATCCTCTCACCATGCTTATCCAATCTGTATGCTTAGAAAATCAGCAGAGAAGCTCAATTAAATTAGGAAGAGTGTAGGATCAGGATTAGAGTAAATCTTAACAACCTTTGATATTCAGATAAGCAACTTTGCTTGATAAAAGTGAAGAGGACTTGAAGCACTTGCTGATGAAGATCAAGGATTGGAGCCTTCGATATGGATTAGAACTCAATGCAAAAAATACATTTTAAATCGTTGGAACTGGATCAATAAGATAAATGGAGAAAAGATTGACCTTGTCAAGGATTTTGTCTTGCATGGATCCAGAAAAATAATGCTCATGGAAACAGCAGTCCAGGGATCAAAGGATGCATTGCATTGGGTAATTCTTCTGTACAAGATCTCTTTAAAGTATCAAAAACAAAGAATATTAATTTGAGGACTAAGGTGCCCCTGACCTAAGCCATGGTATTTTCAGTTGCCTCCTCGTCATGTGAAAGTTGGACCTTGAATAAGGGAGAGCAAAAACGAATGGACACATTTGATTTATGGTGCCGGTCAAGAGTAATGAACGTTCACGGACTGCCAAACGACAAAGCTGTCTTGGAAGAAGCACAGCCAGAATGCTTGTTAGAGGCAAGCCAGGGGAGACTCGGTCTCCTCTATTCTGGACATGTTATCAGGAGAGACCAGCTTCTGGAAACGGGCATTATACCTGCTGAAGTGGAGGGGCAGTGAAATAGAGGAAGGCCCGGGACGACATGGACTGACACAGTTACTATAACAATGGGCTGAAGCATAAGAACAATTGTGAGAATGGTGCAGAACCAGGCAATATTTCATTCTGTTGTATATATTGTCACTGTGACTTAGAGCTGAGTGGAAAGCACTTAAAATCAATGTATTGTGATTTCATGGTTGATTAATTTCAGACTGAAGAAGCTGGTGAGAATCCTAAATTCCTTACTGATTGGCTTTAGTGATTGGTATGTAAATGTGAATAATATTAACTGGTCTTCCATGTAGGCACATAAATATCCTCTTTTCAGGAGCAGAATTGCCCTTAAGGAAAAATCTCGAAATGTTCTTTCAGAAAATGAGACGATCCTATGCCTCTTTAATTTGTCATGTCCAGCAGAGTAAGACTGTCCATAAGAACGTCCAAATCAAAAGGGCCAACACAAGTCCGTTTCAGCTCACTGATGCCTAGAATGTTTTGTATTCCATCTCATTTTTTGATGAATTCAAATTTCCTTGGGTTCATATTTTGAACATTCTGTTCTCTGATTAATAAAGGATTCCTGTAGCTGCATCTTCCTATTTTGAGTTGTGCCTTATCAGCAAATGAAGTTCTCAAGTGCTTTGCTCCATTCAGCCCATTAATGGTAGCTCTACTTTGAGAAGGCTGGTCTTCTCCGGTTGTACCTTTGAGAACAAGGAGTTCCTTGTCACAATATCAAACAATGTTCCATTGCTATGCATAAGTTTTTTCAGTGTATTTTTTTCCCTTTCAGAAATAGACTGCCTGTTTCCTCTTCCTAGTCTCAGTCTGGAATCTCCACTGAAGCGTGTCGCTATTGGTATTTAAAATACAGAGGTCAGCTTCCAGTGTCATCTCAATATGCAACCCATCACAATAAAAAAAAAAACCTGACAGACATGTGACTTTTTGTATTAGTCTTTGTATAATTTTAAATAAATGCTATTTCCTTAATCTACAAAGAGTACCTTGGTAGGGCAAGTGAGGAAGCAGTCAAACAGTAGTCAGGTATTTCAAACCTATCAAAAGTCACCTCACTAACAAATACAAATAGTTCTTGATATAAAGCTCTTATTTAAAAATATATGAGTGTCTCTGAAATTGTTTCTCTAGTCAACCCAGTTAAACACAATTGATGAAATTTTAATACATAAAGTAAATTTTTACAATTTAGTCTCATATTCAGTTGTAATTTTCAGTCATTGCCCTATTTCTTAATACTTTTATCACTTGTAATTCAAAATTAACTTAAATACCTGTAGTATTTTACTATTAATGAGAAATAACCTATAACTCCTTTAATGTTTTTTATTGGCATCTAAAGAACAACATCCCTTTTATTTAAAATTCACTTTTAGAAAAGATTTACTGTAGCATCTAAGGCAAAGATAAAAATGATTTTAGCATCACATACATTATTTTACCTTGTTAGAGAATTTTTATTCTAGGTAAAGATAAAAATGATTCGTTTTTAACATATTTCAAAAGACTAGCAATTAATGTAATAAAGTATTATCTGCTTACATGTATATAAAGTAAGTATCAAAATATACAAACAAGATTTGTTTAACAAAAACATAATGCAGTTATACTTAAAAAAAATCATTTTATAAGGGGCACGTACAACTCTTGTCACAATCCATACATACATCAATTGTGTACAGCATATTTGTATATTGCCCTCATCATTCTCAAAACATTTGCTCTCCACTTAAACCCCTGG
>NW_022109768.1:728016-729360 GCF_000313985.2 Echinops telfairi
AGAAAGTGAGTGAGTGAATGGAGAGTGAGTGAGTGAGAGAGAAAGAGAGTGAGTTTGTGAGTGAGTGAGAGTTAGTGAGTGAGTGAGAGAGTAAGAGAATGAGTGAGTGAGTTAGTGAGTCAGTGAGTGAGCCCAATTTTTAATTTTGATGCTGAATTGCTGTGTATATTTGCCAGCTGTGTCATGTATCCTCAATTTATAAATCTACTATTTATCTAATGTTGTCTTATTCACATAGACTGGAGGTCTAAAATATATACAGAGACATATAAACTATATCATTATTGAAATAAACTTCTGGTGTGGGTAGTCAACTACATATCAATAGTAATGGGTCACTTGATCAAGTTTAATAATTATTTTTTGTTGTTGTTATTTACTTCTAAAGCAATGTCCACATCCAGAGGATTCTTACTCTCCTCCTTGGGCTAACTGATGCTCAGCACCACAGAATTGATTTTGTCTTCTAGTAACCCTCCCTACTGAGCAGATTAGAATTGCCCCTGTAGATATTCAAAGCAGCAAGTTGTTACAGGAAGAGAAAGGCTCATTTTCATCCTGCTGAATGGCTGGTGGGTTGAAACTGATAGCCGTGGGGTTAACAGCCCACAGCTTAGCCCTCCAAGCCACCAGAGCACGTTCCTCCTAGAACAAGAATCTTCAGATCTGCCCCCAAGGTCAAGTCCTTCTCATCACGATTAGCTTTGAAGCAATTTCTTACTGATTCCTTACAAAGACTTCTGAAAGGATGGTTTTGTAGAGGCAAACGGGTCTTTGAAATCACTGGATTCAAGTTCTTCAAAAACAAATTGAAATAGAGAGATAAATAAATTAAAATCATGAATAATTTGCATGAAAATCATTCGAATTTGATAAGAATAACCAAATGAGTACTTAGAATGTCAAATTTGGCCAGAAAGATTAAGAATTACATCATATTTTATAGTCATGATGAATGAAACTAGCTTATGATTAATATAAGTCATGTCATTTGTTAACAATTGTCAGCACTGTTTTTCACACCCATTTAAAGGGTTTACTTTTGGGGTTTGCGTGTGTGTGTTTAAGCTATTATAAAATAAAGGCAATTATTATGGATTATAATGTATCCCCCCCGCACAATTTATGATATTTTCCTAACCCCTGGTGCTGTATACATTGCCGTATTTGGAAATGGGGCCTTTGAATGAGTTATCTGTAAAGATAAACAAGGTCATTCCTAAATAAGGTGGATGCCGATGCAATTGAACTTGTGTCCCATAGAAGGGGAGGAGAGACACAGAGTCAGGTAGTGAGGCCAAGTGACACAGGATGAAGTAGCAACCACAATCCAGGGACCACCAG
>NW_022109768.1:730091-732220 GCF_000313985.2 Echinops telfairi
AAGAGACGCCTATTTCAAGCATTTTATTTGTCCCTTTATTAGCCTTTATGACGGAGAAAGAAAGAAGGGCTCTCTACTTTTGTAAAGAGTCACAGTCTCAGAAACCCACAGGGGCAGTTCTACCCTGTGCTGTAGAGTAGCTGTGAACTGGCATCAACTCAATGGCAATAAGATCGACGGAAGGAAAAAGAGAAAAACTAAAGAATCCAGATCATAAAAATGAACAGGTAGGCTCTGGGACCCTTAGACCATGGTCAGGTTATTAATGCATGACTATGCCGTCTAGCGCCCCAACTTCCAGGAAACATGCATCTGTAAACCATTAAGGATGTGACCAACCAATTACCTAAGGGCAAGACCATCCTGCCTAGGCTGGCCTAGGAGCTGTAATTTACTGTCAAACACACTCCGTCTGAGGACAATGCCACCACATTGGAGTGAACTCAAATGGAGGCTGAATTTAAGTCAAGACTTAATGGAGTTAGGGCTCCCTCTGTAAACCAAACCCTTCGACCAAACAAGTGCTCTCTAGTTGAAGCTCTAGGACACAGTGCTGAAAAACAAACAAAAATGTCCAGGAACCAAAAGATGATTACCGCTCGGAAGAGAAGATCGAGCCTGGAAATCCTGGAGACACAATCCGCAGCTGGTCCACTAGCTCCTTGTTATCGGTGTAATCAAGTAGAATAATTAATGTGCAACGGGAATTCTGTAGCCTTCCCTACTCCTTTCTTTACATAATTGAGATTCCACTTGTTCACTTAGAAACCTACAACATAACTTAAACACCGTGTACTAAAAATTTCCTGTAGTAAGAATATCAGGGAATTGGCAAAATCATTTTGAGAAACAGGATCAGAATTAAGCAAGGTGAATTCAAATTAAAATATATTTGTGAACTTGAAAATATATCTTAACTTCTTCAAACTTCAAGATTCATTATACATAAAACTAGGAGGTTAAATGAGGTGGTCTAGTTCTTTGGTTACAGGACTTGCTAGCTAAGAGAGTTCAATGCATCACTGTCTCCATCCATCCGAGTGAACTTTCAAGAACGTTTTCTGTTATCCAAAAAGACATGGAGCCCACAAGCACATCTAACAGGGAACTAAGAGAAGGAAGTAGATAATAAATATAACTCGCAAGTTAATTGCTCTCTTGATTTAGATCTATATTTTCTTGTTCTTGTGTATTTTTCTCCTCACAGGAGTTTAGAAAAGACCCCTCACATTGGAATATCCACTTTGGAATAATTCTGGGGTAAGGAAGGGATGCAGTCCTTAGTTAAAATGCCTTTGACGTTTATACACACAGCTCAGCTCTCTAACGCAGTCTGAGATCCAGTTTAGGATTTCGTAGTAACCCCTTTAGGTCATGAGTAGTAGTGTTGTTTCCTTGAATATTCTCACTCAGGAACCTATTCAGTACAAATTCCAGGCATGTGAATAGTTTTGTTATCAGACAGAGAGCATTGGAAAGTCAACTATGGGGGTTGTAGCTAGTTGTAGTCCAAGATACAGCTGTTGTAATATGGTGGTTGCGTGTTATTGTGATTTAATTTTAAGGTATGCCTCACTGCTGTAGATTATTCCAAAAAAGGTTTTGTGCACTGAATTTTGAAAATTGAATGACCTTTCAGTACATCATAATCCTGTATATTCCACTATAATGAATTTTCTATGATATTAACAATGGTTCGTTAATTATTGGTTTATTGTAATTACTTAATTACTAAATTCAATTTATGCACATATGTAATACATATTTATACGACTGAAAAAACCCAAACCCGTTGCCCTTGACTTGACACTGATTCATGGTGATGTCACATATACAGTAGAAATGTTGAGAATGATGGTGGCAACACACATATAAGTATGCTTGACACAATGGATGTATGGATTGTTAAAAGAGCTATAAGAGCCCCAATAAAACAATTTATTTAATATTAAAAAAAAAGAAATGTTGCATAAAGATTTTAAGACTGTGATTTTCGAAAGCAGATGGCAGGCCTTTTTTCTGAGGTGCTTGTGAGTGGGGTTGAACAGGCAAGCTTTAGATTAATAGTCAAGTGTTTTATTGTTTGAATGCTTTATAGCTATGTGTATGCTGTGTAATTGATGGTCTTA
>NW_022109768.1:733106-736403 GCF_000313985.2 Echinops telfairi
CAATGTCTCTATTCTGTGAGTAATATTACAAGCTTAAACCTCAATTGGATAGTCATTAATACCAACAAAAGTGTCCAAACTATTTCTCTCTTTCCCACAATAAAGCAGAAGTCAATCATCAGAGAGAATATGGATTGAAATTTAGGACAAAATGGAGCACACAGACAAAGAAATGAAGTGCCCAGACGCCCCCAAATTCACTGCATTCCTTACAAGTGAGGGAAAGGCTGAGACGAGCCGTGCAGAATGCCAAGGACCAGAGGAAGACACGCTGCACACAGGGCATTAGGATAGCCAATCTTTGTGGGGCTTTGATCATTTTATTGGGGGCTTTTACAGCTCTTACAACAATCCATACACCCAGTATCAAGCACATTGGTACATATGTTGCCATCATCCCTTTCAAACATTTTCTTTCTACTTGAGCCCTTGGTATCAGCTCCACATTTTTTCCCCTTCTGTCCCCACCTTCCCTCCCTCATAAACCCTTAATGATTTATAAATTATTATTATTTTCATATCTTACACAAACTGCTGTCTGCCTTCAAGTGAATTTTTGTTGTTCGTCCCCCTGAGGGGACAGGGGAGCAGTTACATGTAAATATTGTGATCGGTTCCCTCTTTCTCCCCCAACCTTCCCTTTACCCTCATGGTATCAATACTTCCCTTATTGTTCCTGAGGGGTTTATCTGCCCTGTATTTCACGTGTTGAGATGTCTCATCTGTACCAGAGTACATGCTCTGGGCTAGCCGGATTTGGAAGGAAGAATTGGGGTCATGATAGTGCAGGGGTGGTGCGTTAAAAGAACAAGAGGAATGTTGTATGTTTTGTCAGTGCCACTCTGCACCCTGGCTGGCTTGTTCCTTTCTTGTGTCCTTTCTGTGAGGAGGTGTCCAATGGTCCACAGATGGGTAAAGTGAATGGAACGAAGGAATATGTAGATACAAAACTTTAAAAGCCTTGATCTAACTGAGAAACAGTCCAGCACAAAGATATCCTGATTATAGAAACCATAGAAAATCTGGGTTAAACCAAAACAAAGATTATCTTCCAAATATCCTGGCTTGTCTGTGTGTGTGTGTCCCTCCATGTGTCCACGTCCCCAGTTTCAATCAGTCCTGATGTATTTGTGTCAATGCGGAATTATGTCCCTAGGGCTTTCAATGACTGGTTTCAGCAGGCGATTGCTGGAACTTTCTTCTAAGGTGCTGGGAGGACACCAAGTATCAAAGTCTTGGTTAGCAGTCTTTGCACAATCCAAGGCATCCGATGGTTTTGTTTTTTTAGAGCAGTTATTTCATTAAGAAGGAAAATTTATATCAGAATGCCCATGTATGCACTTTGTGGCTTGTATATAAATTTTGTACAAATTAATTGTGAATTTTTTCATTACTAGAGTGGAATATGACTTATTTTTAGTTTTTTTAAGCTCAACACGCTTTTTTGGAAGTTAAAAAGTACCAAGTGTATTTTAAAAATGAGAAGCAGTCCATACAGGCTCATCAGAAATGGTGTATACCTTTGAAAGGAGCTCTGTGACTTCAAATACCCAACCACCTGTTGTGTCGCAGTAAGAACCAGTGGATGAAGAGGAAATTGGTTCAACATAATGAATGCTCTGATATTCAGTGCTCCCCAAGGGAGAAACTAGTTTTCTTAGAAAGTAGTGACTTTTCAAATCACGGAGACCCAAGCAAAGTCTAATCACTAGTGAATATCCCAGAGAAGGTCGGGTTAATAGTCAAATGAATCTATCTTCTACTTATGGTACGTTTTCCTGTTTTGGTTGCTTCTGTTTCTTTTATTCTAGTAAGCATTGTCTACGTGACTGGTAATTAACACTTCAAAAGTGCTTTTCATGTTTTGTTTTCTTTATTACAAGCATACTGCTTGTCTCCATTAGGGAAGGAACCATGCCATTAACAACTGCAGTTAAAATTCTGATGAACAGAAAGAACAGAGCTGATAAAGTAGCATGCCTTAAATAATAACACTGGGTAGTGGTTAGATGTTGGACTGCTGACTGCCAGGCCAGCAACTCCCCACTCCTCAAGAGAAAGACCGGGCTTTCCATGCCTGTAGACTAGAGGGTTACAATCTCAGCAACTGACTGGGGCAGATGTGCCATATCCTATAGGCTCACTGTGAGTTGGCATTGACTCAATGGCAGAGAGTTCGGTTTTGGGTTCAATAAGTAGAAGCTTCTCAATGGAGAGTGTTAAAAGGATGATGAAAGAATTCCTCTGTATCATTAGTAGGTACTATTGTCCCCATTTATCAAATGGTGAAAATTGCGTGCACTAATTCTTAGTAAATTGCTCATGTAGGACCAACCCTGACACCAAAACCCATGTGTGGTCCATTATAATAGAAAAAAACAAGATGAAAAAAAAATCAAATGGAAAAACAATACATATAAGTAAAGAAATCCTATCTGCAGCTCTGCAAAATGTTCCTCTCTACTTCCTTGGACATGGTTTCTTTGATAAGAACATCCATCAAAATCAGTCCTGCTCTTCACCAAGTACCAAACTAAAAATAGCCAGCATTTTCAGATGTCTTAGCTAGAGGGAGGTAATCTATTACCACTTTGAGTTCAATTTCCTTACTGCTCTCATTTGAGATAAGCAAAAAAAAAAAAACCAACCACCTAAGTGCACCATAAGTGTGAGTTTCTACTTTGGAATATATATTCCTTGACAACAAATACATTTTACCAGCCGGAGCATTCAGTGAGGGATTCCTGTTGGCGCAATGGTTAAACACTAAGCTGCTAAGTGAAAGCGCCACATTTTGAACCAACCTTCACTTGTCTGCCGGAGAAAAGATTCAGAAATGTGCTCCAGCAAAGATTGCAGCCTAGGACAACCTGGGTGGCCATGAACTTGGTCCCATAGGCCTTCTAGGAATCACAATGGACCCAACAGCTCCCAACAACAGCGTGCAGAGCACTGCTGGGATACCAGCAATGTGTTTGTCTTTAAAGTTAACTTACACAGATCATGTGATGCAGTCTCATATTGTTCTATCGCCTGAGGAAAATAAAATGGGTGATGCCAAAGTATTTATGTTTTATTATGTTCCTCATTCATTAAAAGATTTTATTCCAGTTTTCATGTCCGATACATCAAGTAGTAAAATATAAAAAACATCGTCAAAAAGGTGGAAATTTGAGGACGGTAACTATATTTTGAGCACACATTCTTAGAAATGCTATGTCTTCATCTGAAAACAAAATGATTCTTTTACTTTGTAATCATTGTATAGGGGGCTTGTACAACTCTGATCACAATCCA
>NW_022109768.1:738329-739995 GCF_000313985.2 Echinops telfairi
ATATATTGCATTCACATCTTGGAGCACCAGGTTGAGGTCTGGTCCCTCTTTCTCTGTGGAGACATCAACAACACCCTCCCCTTGAGTGGGTTAGTGCCCTGTTCCCCGCTACCTGAACACAGAAAATCATGAGCTCATGTCTCCATTTCATAATTGTGGAATGTTCAAATCAAAAGAGGTTAAGAGATTTGCTTAGCATTGCATTGAATGTTAGTGGCAGACTGGAAAGAAAATGAAAGACTTTTAGGTCTTATTCCACTGCTTTTTACACCAAATAGCTTATTGCTTACTTTCTAGAGATGCTGTAGCAAATCACCAGCAAAGTGCTACACCGTATTTAGCTAACCTAACACAATCCGTTGCCTTTGATTCAACTCCAAATCACAGCGACTTCATGTGTTATGTATCATTACAGCTGTGTGCCACAGGGTTGTCAGGTGTGCCCTTTGTGACATTGCGTTTCTTCTAAGGCACCTCGCTGCGACTCTGAACCACTAACCATTATGATTAGTACAACCAAAGTCTGGGCCACCACGTCAATGCTGACTCCTAATTACCCCCTGTGAGTTTCTGAGACAAACTCTTTACTGGAGTAGAAAACCCCTATTTCTCCTGAGAAGCTCTCACTGTGGTATCTGCCAGGCTGGTTGATCTCAGTCCAAACCACAACACCACCAGGGTTCCTAGGATCAGTAGTAGAGCCCTTTACACTTGCACCACACATCGACCACTACGAAAGCATGTCAGTCCTCCACAACACACAAAACCTGCCTAATCAGTTTGACAAATTTTTTTAATCATTAAGCCAACCAAAAATTAAATAACCCTAGCCAAAATAAAGATTACATTAGGACAAGTATAAAGTAAATATTTAAATTTTAATATATTTGCTATCACACTTTATATATATTGTAACTTGGCTTCTGTAGGTGAAAAAAGGTATATCATAAGCTTAACCTGTTTGTCGCTCTCATACAAATACATACAAAAACACAAAGAAGTACAAAAGAGAGCCATTATTAATTCTTTAATGACAAATAGGAGCACAGAGGTAGTTGATCTTTGCATGTCACCCAAATGACAGACTAGTATGAAATGTAGCTCCATAAAATAAAGCAAATCAAAGTAAACTATATTTTAATTCGTGGTTTAACTATGTGATTAATGATGCCTTTTTTTTTAATGACCATACCAGTAAATGAAAAACTCATTATTTTTCTAAAAGCTGTTTTCTTCTATTTTAATGACTTTTTCTAATAGGCAGATAAATGGAACCACAACATATGAAACCTATTAGCCCGAAGACTTTCACGGAAAACTAAATTGAATGTGTTGCTGGTTGTTTATCAACTAATCTGAAAGTAATGAAGCAATAGCATTATACAAAGGCTTTTGTTAAAGTGGCATACAGCTAGCTTTTAAACAAACTACTCAAGAGAGTTTAATCTTATTTTTCTAAGAAAATAATCTGTACAGAATTGAAAAGCACACTATAAAAGAGATTCAATTATCCCTAAAAAATCCATCTTGTTGTATTAATATGCTTTATTAATTTAATTGGGGGGATTTTAACCTTAATTGAAATGTACAGAAAATAAACCTTATCTAAGAAGGAGAACAAATATGTCTTAAAATATGTAATGAATTCATAAAAATACCAGAAGCC
>NW_022109768.1:740680-742973 GCF_000313985.2 Echinops telfairi
GTGGTGTATATTGCTGCTGACTTTATGGATGGCCTGTTTTGATTTGATTTTGCTAATGGAGACAGACTACAAGGTTCCAATCGAAATGAAGTTTCCTTCACATCAAAGACCATGATTGTCTCCTCAGAGCACTGGGTTGATATAAGTGGGCAGTATAGAAATTGGATACCCAAAATGGGGAGGATAAAGGCATGAAGTGGTTGGCTTACAAACCTTCATAGTTGGGGGAATATATTAATAGGATTATAGAGTAGGTGTTCACTTAACTGCAATTGTTAGGCATATAGTATTGTTTTGTTCACTAAGAGAATATTGTTTTAATGAGTCTGACACATATTGAATTGTATGCATTTTAGTTTTAACCTGTTCAGTACAGATATGATTTTATTATTGTTTTGTTTAAAAATTATATATGGCTAAAGAGTTGTGTAAAACTCTCAAGTTGACAATGGGTGGTCTGTGGCAGTTTTATGATCTCCTGTCAACTTGAGCAATGGTGTGGAGTCTACCCTGTCAATCAGGTCACAGCCAATGATGCTTCTATGTGGGCCTGGCCTTCTCCTGAGGATTCTGGGAACTCCTGTTTCCCTCCCTGGAGGTGGGATAGAAACTCTCTTGACATTCCTGTTGACAAGCCATGTGGACTATGCTGATGAAGCCAGAGCCCTGGAGCTGGAAGAGTCATGCCATGTGTGGAGACCCACGCCAGTGCTGAGATGTTTCCACTACCACTGGATTCACGAGTCTTTCCACTCACTGGTCTGTGATCTTCCTGTATTTGGCATCATTGCATGTGTTGCATGAGTCTGAAGAGGAATTTATAGACTGTTATTGGACATATGGGCTAATACCGGATTTATGGACTTAATCTGGACTGGGTTGGGATGTTTTCTCAATATACAATTGCTCTTTTATATAAAGCTCCTTTTTATACATATATGAGTGGCTCTGGATTTATTTCTCTAGTCAACACGGACTAACACAATTCTTATTTGTGTTTTGTTTGATTTCTGTACATGATATCCAGGGTAGGTCAATCTATATAGATAGTAACCCGATTAATAATTACCTGAAAGCATGATACGGGAGGATGGGGGGAAATTGAGAGCTAAAAATAATGATTATGAGAAAAAAATACTCTGAAATAGATTGTGATGAAGATTTCACAATTCCTCATAGTATAATTATAAGATTAATTTGTATGATATGTGACGTATATGCCAATAAAACCATTTTTTTTTAAAAAAGAGAAGAAAGCAATTGCTTCTATGTGAATGCTTTTATTTCTAGGTTGGTTATTGTGTTTCATTGGTCTTGTGTACCTTGTGCAAGTGTTACACCAGTACAAGGCTGTTTTCACTACTACGGCTGTTATAGGTTTTGAGGTCAGGTGGTACAAGGCTTCCCACTCTGTTCTTTTTTTGTGTGTGTGAGGAGTTCTTTGCCTATCTTAGGTTTCTCCCATCTCCATATTAAGTTTTTAATTAGTTTTTCCATATCTTTAAAGCAGTGGTTCTCAACCTTCCAAATGCCACGACCCTTTAATACAGTTCCTCATGTTCTGGTGACACACCCAACCATAAAATTGTTTTCGTTGCTACATCCTAATTGTAATTTTGCCACTGTTATTAATCAGATGCCCCCTGTGAAAGAGACGTTCAATCCCCAAAGGGGTTGTGACCCAGAGGTTGAGAATCGCTGCTTTAAAGAATGAACTTGATTGAGACTGATTGGAAATGCATCGTATTTATAGATTGCTGTAAATAGCATTGATATGTTCAATACATTAAGTCTTCCAATCCATGAACAAAGGATATTCTTCCATTTGGGTAGTTCTCTTTTGGTTTCTTGTAATAGCCTTCTATAATTTTCTTTGTACGGAACTTTTGTTTCTTTAGTAAAGTTTATTTTTAAGTATTTCATCTTTTGTGTGGTTATTGTAAATGGTATTTGCTTTAGGCTTTTTCTTGAGGTTTACATTGATATACAGGAATCTAGTTGGTTTCTGCTTGTTCATCCTGTGTCCTGCTACTTTACCAAATCCCTCATTTGTTTCCATGTATTTATTTTGGAATCCTTGGGTTTCTTTCTGTATAATATCTGCAAGTAGTGAGAGTTTTGCTTCTTTGCTCAATTGCATTCCCTTAATTTATTTCCCTTGTATAATGATTCTGGCTAAGACTCTGGCACAATGTTGAATAAGAGTTGTGATTGGGTGCATCCTTGTCTAGTTTTAGTTCCTAGGAGAAAGTATTTTATTTTTTCCATACTGAATGTGTTGGCTGCTGGTTTT
>NW_022109768.1:746330-747622 GCF_000313985.2 Echinops telfairi
CATTATGGTGCAACCCTGCCAAACACACCTGTATTTGTACACGGTGTATGTGATGGGGTTGGCGTGATGGTACCATCACACGGGGTACACATATGTTGGCCTATCTGCATGTGGGTGGACCCACTTGGAGACAGATAGAGGAGCAGTGTCTTAGTTCCTAAGACGATTGGAAATACGTGTTTTCTGATGGTCTTAGGTGACCTTTTGAAAAGGTCATTCAACCCCCAAAGGTTTCAGGATTCACATGTTGTGAACGACTGCTTTAAAACCATCGAGTCTTGTCTTTTCTTGGTTGGGAATTTCTTGCTGATCTTTCAATTTTCTTATAATGGGTCTATTGAAGTTTTCTGCCTCCATCTGTGTCAATTTAGGTATATACTGTATTTCTAAATATTTGTCCATTTCTTCTGGATATCAAACTTATTGAAATACAGCTTTTCATAGAAGTGTGTTGTTTCCTTTAGATCTATTCTAATGCCACCCTTTTCATCTCTTATTCTGGACATTTGCATCTTCTCTTTTTCTTTCCTTTGTTAAGTTTGTCAGCGACTTGTCAATGTTGTTGACCCTTACAAAAAATCAGCTAAAGTGTCATTCTTTTAACTTCTACTTCTGGTAGTTGTAGGACCTCTTTTCCCAGAGTATTCCATTGGCTTGTGTATTTTTCAGTTGTTTAACTTTATTTGGGGCTGAATTCTTGTAGACTGCTTTATCTGCACCATAGTGGGACAGCTGTAAGTGGTGTGGGTTAGCTGAGTTGAGCTAGTTCACTCTTTTGAATTATGGGAGAGAGGCCTAAAGGGATCCATAAATCATATGGTGGGGGAGAAAGATGGGTAGGGGAGAGATTAGTGAAAGAGCAGAGAATAAATAATAGTAGTGATAATAAGCAGCCTCTGGATAGATGGAAAGATTGTAAAAATTTGGTGAAAGTAACTTTTAGAGGTGTAAAAACACTTAATAGTTGATGTGGAAGTAAAAGTCCCTATGAGGGAGAGAGGGAAGGAGGTGATGAGTGAGGCAGAAGCATAGTGTAAACAAATAATCGGCCCAGGAGAAAAGGATAATGTGTGCATGTATATGTATATATATGTATTGTATATATAAGCAATTCTTCTCCTCCTCTCTCATATATATATATATATATATATATATGAGAAAGGAAGGGAAAAGAAAGGAAGGAGAGAGTCAAAAGAAAGAAAGAGAAATAAGAGATATCAGAGAAGAAATAGGTGAAATAAAGCATTAAAAAATAGTGATAGGGGTTAGAGTTGGGTGTGGTTAACAGTTCT
>NW_022109768.1:748067-750648 GCF_000313985.2 Echinops telfairi
GATAGCCAAGGAAGTGGAGCCTTTGTGCTAGGCCAACTTGACTAAAGAAACAACTCCAGCTATACTCATATGTATGAGAGAACTTCATATCAGGAAACTATGTCAGGAAAGCAGCCCAACTCAAGTCCATAAGTCGAATATGAGTCTCTAGCAATGATGCCTAATGCAGGAATGCCAATGGTCAGTGAGTGCAAAGTCCTATGGACACAATGGTGGTGACTGTATCACAGGTTTCATGCAGGTCTCAGCATGGCTCAGCAATAGGAAGGTGAAGACAGAGAGAGAGAGAGGAGCTGGCCTCCAGAGAGCCATTTATCTTGGTTACCTCCAAAGGAGATCATCATGCTGCAAACTGATTGACAGGCTGAACGCCACCCATATCTTCCCACATGTTGTGCCTTGTTGACACAAAAACAAACCTAATTATTACAGGCTTGAAATTTTTTAAAAAGCTGTGGATTCATGTACAATAAAATAAAAGTAGAATACAAAGCCTAGAAGAAAAATAGTAATAATCCCACTGATTGCGTGGAGCCCACCTCCCAGTGATGCTGTCTCTGGTTAGGGAGTTCTGCTGCTGTGGTGCAGCAGTTGCCTTCCTGATCATCCTAATTAGTTTTGTCTATTGACTCTGCCGGGTCTCAAGGCTCCATGCACAGATGCATGTCTCAGAATGCACATGTTTGAAAGTGGAGCTGTAGGGACAGACTCGGGATCATTTTGAAGACTTGACCAAGGGTAGTTTTAGTGGTTTTTCCCAAGTCACCATTTAGGTGGGAAAAATTTTGTGATAAGGAGTGAATCTGTTATATGTGAACTATTATAAGAAATAAATAGGAAGACCTAAGGTAATACTTCAAAAGTGATTTTCAAGTACAAATATAAACAAAATGCCTTTTAAACATAGATGTCTAGAAGTACACAGAGAAATCTCAGAGGTTTTTGTAAAATAAATTTTATGAGGGGAAAATTGATTAGTATTCTTATTGCAATAAAGCATACTAAAATACCCCAAACCCCAGAAAGTCATAATAAATTTTCTACACGCTCGCTAAGCCATCTACGTCAATTCCAAATCATCGTGACCCTATCGGTCCAAGAAATCTTCCTTTGGGTTTCAGTGTCTATAAAACTTTACAGGGAGCAGGTGGCTTCTTCTTTCTCTTACAGAGTATTGATGTGTTTGAACCACCAACCTTATGGCTATCAACCCAACACTTAGCTCACTGTGCAGCCAGAACTCCTTATACTAAAAATAGTAAGTAAGATATCCAGCTACTATAGATCACAAAAAGTATTTAAATTAGGAGTCTGAGAAAAACTGTTTATCAAATATGCAGTATCTGTGCAATGAAAAATAAAGAAAGAAATATCAAAATAAATATTTTAAACCTAGTAATGTTGTAAATAACAAAATCTCAATAACATGTCGATCAAAATGCTCTATGAAACCAATCTGAACTTTTTCAGAACTGTCCGTCTAATATTCGTTTCATAATTTGTTCTCAATCTTTTCACCACTGCTCTCAAATATTAAGATTACAATTTCATACATGGCAGTCGTTAACCTATTCATTGATATTATCCGAATGTTTATCACTTTGGGCTAGACTAATGATAAATGAATTATGTGCATTATATAAAGAAGAATCTGGCATCAGGATTAGAGGAAGGATTATTAACATCTTGTGATAAGTAGATGACACAACCTTGCTTGTTGAAAGTGAGGAGGACTTAAACCACCTGTTGATGATGATCAAAGATTGCAGGCTTTCCAACTCCATGTAAAGAAGACCAAAACCCTCACAACTGGTCTAATAGGTAGCATCATGATAAATAGAGGAAAGGCTGAAGTTGTTAAAGATTGGCTTGCTTGGGTTCACAATCAATGCTCATGGAAGCAGGAGTCAAAAGACCAAAAGACGGGTTGCATTAGGTAAATCTGCTACACAAGACCTCCTTAGAATATTGAAAAGTAAGGATATAACTTTAAGGACTAGGGATGGTGGATCCTGTGGCCTTGCAGAGTTTTACATCCCATTGGTCCTGCTTTGTTAAGTTCCTGAGTTACTAACCCACCCTGTTGCTGCTGCCTGCGGACAGACTCTGCCTACCTTGCCTGAGGGAAGACTCCTCTATCTGGTTCCTTGGCTGTGGATCTGGTAGCCCCCTGGAGTTGAAGAACTTCCAATATATTAACTGTTCCATGAAAGTGCTTTGAGTTGAGCCCTCTGTACTGCTGTGTGGACTAGTTAGCTGTTATATTCCTTCTAGCTGTATAAACCTATCCGTGTGTGTGTGTGTGTGTGTGTGTGTGTGTGTGTATGCATTCATATCCTGGTTTTGTTTCTCGAGAGAACCCAGCCTAACACAAACACATAATGGCAAATTTTGTTTTACAAAGCACTGATGCGGCTATTTCTCGTACAGTATATGCAATGTAAGGTAAAATAGATCTAATTATTTTGAAATAATAAACCTCTGTCTAAAACATTAATTTGCATTTTGTTTGGATTTGTTTCCTTATAACATTGTTTCCTCAGTATTCTAAGGAATGGATAGGTTATAAAGAAAAGTGGGT
>NW_022109768.1:751431-764474 GCF_000313985.2 Echinops telfairi
ACAGCCTAGTAAATCCCATTGGGCAGTTCTACTCTGTCCTACAACATCATTGTGAGTATAAATAGACTTTGACCCCAACAATACCACAAAGGTATTGTGTTAGTCTGGGTTGACTAGAGAAACAAATTCATAGACACTCATGTGTGTATAGAAAGAGCTTTATACACAAGAGCAATTGAATATTGAGAAAACATCCCAGCCCAGTCCAGATCAAGTCCATTCGTCTAGTATTAGCCCATATGTCCAATACCAATCTATAAATTCCTCTTCATACTTATGAAACACATGCAATTATGTCAAATTCAGGACACTCACAGGCCAGTGGGTGGAAAGTCTCAGGGATCCAGTGGCAGTGTAAGCATCTCGGTGGCAGTATAAGCATCTCATAGCTGGCAGGTGTTTCCATATGGCTCCTCCAGCTCCAAGGGCAGGGATTATAGCACTATATGTCTTGTCAGTAGAGAATCTCTCAGGGAGTGAGTATGTGTCCAGCCTCCAATGAGCTATTTATCTCCTTAATGCCTCCAAATGAGGTAACCAAGGTGTGATCTTATTGACAGGCTAAACTCTACCCCTTCACTCTTAATCCTCAAATTGATGACAGATTATGTAACTACCACAGCTATGTTCAAGGATCCAAAGTGACACAATTAATACCTGATTAGTTGCTAATTAAGAAGTTGGAAATTTGAACACCACCACCCCCCAGCTGCTAGCTGGAAGAGAAATCTAGTGATCTGCTCCCACAGAGATAACACTCAAGAAAATCTTATGGGGGAGTTCTACTCTGTTCTAAAGGGTTGATGAGTCAAAAATTGACAGCAATTAACAAGTGTATAAAATTTTGCTGAAGATTATCCAACAATGGCTGCAACCATACTTTGACAGGGAACATCCAGAGAAGAAGAAAATGTGGGACAGAAGACAAAATTGTTGATATCAAATGGATCTTGGTTCAAAGCAGAGAATACCAGAAAGATGTCTTCTCGTGTTTTATTGACACGAGTAATGCATCGGGCTGTGTAGACCCTAACAAACAATGGATAGCCTTCAGGAGAATGAGAATTCCAGTGTGTTAGTCTGGGTAGACTAGAGAAACAAATTCATAGACACTCATATGTGTATAAGAAAGAGCTTTATATAAAGATGAATTGTACATTAGGAAAAATCCCAGCACAGTCCAGTCCAAGTCCATGAGTCTGATATTAGCCCATAAGTCCAACACCAATCTATCAAGTCCTCTTTGGACACACGAAACACATGCAATGACACCGAATGCAGGAAGACCACAGGCCAGTGTGTGGGAATTCTGTATGCTTTTATTACACCATGTCAAAAAAAAGTTTTGATATATTGAAGAGACACAACATTACATTGTTTTTCAATGTTCTTTGAGTTTGGGGAACAAAAACGAGTGTGGGAGGTCAAGATCAGTTCTATACATTGAATCAGACAAGGTTTCCTCTTGCTACACTTAAAAAAAAAAGGTGCGTTATTGTAATTGTGTGTGAGGGCAGGCTGGATTTCTCTGTACTCTGTACTGTTTTCCTTGCCTTTTGCTCACTGATACAGTTTTCAATTATCTTAACACTTCTCCCTAATAAGCCTCCATGATAATCTTGTATCCTTTGAGAAAATCTATCAAAATGAGCCCTTTGGAATCCAAAAACTAGTTGCCATAACTTTCTGAGCTGATCTTTCTGCTTTGAATTTAACTGGCCCAAGAGATTCTCTCCAAAGCCACTGTTTAGATTTTACCTTTTTCTGAAGAAACCCTAAAGAGACTAAGACAAGTGTACTATTGAGAGAAATTGTCTGATGTTATTCATCAGTCACAGAGATATATTTAATCATATTTTAATAACCCCATATATATATATATGAACTCATGAGTCCTAATAGCATAGTAAGTTACAAGTTGGACAACTAACCACAAAGTAAGTAGTTCCAAAACACCAGGGGGCGTAAGAGGAGGCATTCTGCTCCTGTAGAATGCACCAGCCTTGGGAACACACACGTTCTGCCCGCATCTACAGGACTGTTACAAGTCAGAATGAATTCAAGTCAATGAATTCAATGAATTCAAGTGGTGAGACATATGGAATGAAACTCTAGTGGCAACGTTTCCTGACTGACCGTCAATAATAGGTTAGTCTAGATAAGGATTTCTCTGTGGGATATAAAAAGACTTTTCCCCAGCTTTGTCTCCCGCAAAGATATGTCACACTAGAGGCTGTTTGCTGGCACATGGTGGGAGGTCAGCTGCTTAGAGATATCCTCCCTGAAAGCAGTCAGCCTCCAGACTGCTGTCTGGCCCACTGTAGGTGGGGCTCACACCCTACTGATAAGGATAGTAATTGTTTCCATGGAGAGCCAGAGAACAGATCAAACCTGCTCAGTGACATCCACAGCTAGGCTGCCATCCTGAATCTAGGATCCGCCCATCTTGTTATATGTGTGCCCCCAATCCCTCCCCGTCCTACTGCGTGTATACTCCTAGATCATCCCCCTCTCATTACTGTATTATCTATAGTGCAACCCCTTCCTGTAACTTTTGTCTTTACCTGTAATTAGGGGCTTGCACGGCCTCCCCCTGCCCACCCACAAGATATGTAAGCCTTGGTTAGAAATAAAGAGCTCTTTCTTCCAGTTCTATCTCCCCTGTCCTTGCTCCCCTGTCCCTTGTCCCCTTGTCCTCCTTCCCCTCCCCTTCTCTCCTGTTCTCTCTCCTGCCCTGTACCACCAAGAGGAGCTCAGGTGAGCATGCTACCATGAAATGTGTCAGAATCCTTCATTTTACTCTCTCTCCTAGCTCTCCTGTTCTCTATGACTTTACCATAATCTTTACTTGTTATCGCTGTACAATTATGCCTACCGGACCCGTGATGACTTGTTAGGGGCTGGCTCCCTGACATTTCGCAACCATCACACGGATTCTATTTTGAGTCATACAATCCCTCTTGTGAGGGCTGATTTCAATCTTGTAGAATTTATGAGAACCCAAGGCCTCTGCCCACCAGATGCTACGAGTGCCCCTGCCCCGGGTATGACAACAAAGAAACTATCTCCAGACATTGTCAAATGTCTTCCAGGGTGCAAAACTGACTCCCGTCAAAAAGCCCCCAGCTGGAGTGGACTGTGTGGTAGACTGGGTATTCTGGAGAAAGAAAACCACACCAAGAAAGAATTTTACATCAAGAAAACGGCCCAGTCCAGTCTGACTCAAGTCAGCGGGTCAGATGCTAACTGGAGGCCCTCTATAAAGCAGGAAACCTGAAGCAGGAAGCAGGGCGATTGCAGGCCTGTGGGTGCAGATTGAGTGCATCCAAGGTCTGCAGAAACATGGCAGGGAACTGACAGCTCCCAGAGTTTTCAGGCCACGTGGACCACAGGCCCCAGGTATAAGAGATGGTACCCAGTCAGGCAGGAAGATGAATGGGAAAAAGAAAGCATTCTTTTCAGCATCTGTTATTAAAAGGCCATGCCTACAAGGACACATCATTAGGCTTTTACCTGATTGATAGGTTTGACTCCCTCACCTTCCCGCAGGTGGAAGCTAACATAAAACCTAAGCATCACAGACTGTGTAAGCCAAAACTTCAAAATACTTTAGTGGGGTGGAGCAACAGACATCTCACCAACCCCACGTGTTCATTAGGGACTGGCTATAGCTCTTTTCCACACTTTTGTTAATCTGGGGCCCAGAATAACAGCCCAGTCTTTATTTAGAGGGTTTCCATTTATCATAATGGAAGAGAAAGAAACATGAAGAGGCATACTACGAGCTTTTAAGGTTTCTGTTGAGAAGAGACACATGCCCCCTCCTGCTTCATGTTCATTGACCACAGCAAGTCCAATTGCCAATGTCAATATTAATTAGGGAGAGAACTACTTTTTCCAATAGAAAGAACAGCAAATACTAGAAATAATAATATATTGTGTACATATTTGTATTTATTTGGCTTCCTAAATCTGCAGATTGCAGTATTTTATTGCCTCATTTACTACTGGTGTGCATCGAAATGCTTTCTCTCTTTGTAGCTCTTTTCTTCTTATAAAAATTTAATTAAATGTATGCTAGACTTTTAAAAATCTTCCCTGTATCTTACTTTCTTTTATTTTTATATCTGCTAATTTTTTATACTGAATTCTAGAAATTTCTTTAGGTCTGTTTTTCAATTCACTCATCTTTTCTCTATCTGTGTATAAGCACTTATTCATTTAGTACAAACCTCCCCCCTCAACAAAAACCTCACTGCCATCGGGTCGATTCTGACTCCTGGTGACACCATAGAACTCATTGTCACTGCCCCTGTGGGTCTCTCCAATTATAAAGCAGCTGTTGATTTTGAGCTACTGACATTGTGGTTACCAGTCCAATATGTAACCACTATGCCACCAGGGCTCCTTGAATAGTGACCTTTAAAATTTCATATATATATTTGGCTTACTAAGCCAGTATTAATTTCTCGTAAAAATATAAGGAATTTAGAATGCTTTGATGCTAACCACCAATCTTGTCATTTTTGACCAGTATATTAGGCCTCCCTTCTTAGTTAAAATACCAGCTTTGTCTTTGTCATCATTAAAATGTTATTTTATTTCACATTATTTTAATGTGTTTATTTATATTTGCCTATGTTATTACAAGCTAATTTGTTCATTGTGGCTCTTTTCTGCATCCAGTTTCTTTCTTAATAAATTTTACTCTTCACTACTCTAACAAGAAGCACCAATTAAACAAAAAACATCACTTCCTGAACAAGTGGAGAGAAGCTACCTACCAGCAATGAACCACGCAACCTCTCTCTTTTGCCCACTTCACAAGAGTCAACCTGAAGGAAGAGACCCCACATCGCCTGGGGTCACTCCTTCAAGAGGGGGAAATTTGGAGATGACCATCCACTTGAGGTCATGCAACATCAAACACGGCTGGGGTAAATCAATGGGCCCCCCACAGGAATGGAAGGAGAAGCTTTCTGGAAATTCAAACGAAGACCTGGAGAGAGGACCACCTACATTGTGGAGATGCTGATAGTTCCGTTAGTGACGATGGTGGGTGACCGGGCAAAAGTAACCTTATTGTGGGGAGCGATGCTGAACAATGAGTATAGAGGACCTAGGGGGACGATGGGCCAGATTTTAGGATCCTGAGTAGACACTACAAATACATTTCTACCCATCCTTCGGTGAACCATGCCATGCACTCACCCAGAGGATGATCATGGACGCTGACCTTGCAGGCAGCATGGCATAAAGCAGGGCTACACCAACAGGACTTAGCACAGCAGGCCCACCGAATGAACTGAACCCTGCTTTGAAGCTTCTTGCACCCTTGGACTGAAGACTGGGGTACTTGGACAGGAGAGGAAGCAGAGAGTGGCCACCCGAGAATGTGCAAGTGATGGTTGTTGGATCTTGGGGGGACCCCTGCTCATTGGGTGTCCCATGAAAGGGGACCAAGGATGACCATACATGTTAGACCCTCAATACCTACTTTGCAATGGCATGACAAATTCTAATCCTTTGAGCGGGGGTCTACACTTGGAAGAATTAATCCAGGAATTAATCCTGGATTAATTGCTGGCATCAATCCCCATCCTTAAAGCCCAATCGAATGAGAGATCAAATTGTGTAGGACAAAAACTCATGGGTTGCTGCTCAAGAGAGGAACTATACTCCGTAGACTCTGCATACTAATAGCATCAGGATGTGGGGTTAAGGGGAAGAGGGAACCCCACAAAACATCACAGGTTCGGTAGGCGCAATTGTACAGCGATAATAAGTAGAGATTATAGTAACGTCATAGAGAGCATGAGAGTTAAAGGATGGAGTCAAGCAATGGAGTCAGATGCAATTCATGGTAGCATATCTCACCTCAGCTAGGCTTGATGGTCCTCGTGGAGGGGGCTTAGTCGTCAGAGAAGAAGCCGCTGCTTCATCCTCCTCAGTCACCTTCTCCAGCCACCCTTGGGCAGGTTTGCCCTCTCTGGTATCTCCTGCAAGTGAACAGACCACCATTATCCTTATCAGAAGGGAGTGAGTCTTATTTAGGGTGAGTCAGACTAATAGTCTAGCCACTATAGTTGGCCGATGTTAAGGAGAATAACCTCTGACCTACTTTCACTGCCTAAAGAACAGTCATTCTCAAGCAGCTAAGTCTGGTATATATTTTGGGGAGACAGCTTAAGAGAAACCCTTCTGTTCCTCACATCAGGAGTGTTGGGTCATTGAGAAAATTGATCATGATAATAGTGCAATTGACTTACGCCCCAGTGGGGTATGACAATGTCATACTTCTTTGTTTATATGGGTTTTTGCTTTCCTGCTTGTAGCTTGCTTTTTTTTCCATTGTGTGTGTGTGTGTGTGTGTGTGTGTGTGTGTGTGTTCTGTTTATTTGGTTGCTGCTTGGCTTATGGCTGCTATTGAGGCAATTGGTCTTACAGGGTTTTGATTTGGTTGTATTATGACCGCCAAAGAAAACCTGAGATGTGTACACCTCATGGCCAAGCAGATGGAATCTGGGCTCTGATTTAACTCTAGGCCCAATTCAAGCATTTCGTTCTGATAACATGGCCCTGCTCGATACTCACCTTCATGAAGTGATCACTAAAGATAAGGCTGCTATAGCAAGTGTGGAGAAGAAAGAAGATGGTGCCTGACTATCAACTGGAATGGTGTCTGGAGGTCTTAAAGGCTTGTATTCAAACAAGCAACCATCGAAGTGAGGAGTCAACTAAGTCCACACGGAAGAAGCATAACAGCTTGTGTGATCCAAAAATGACAACTGGGAAATTCAAATACAGTGAAGAGAAAAGTATCGGAGCTAAAATTATGAGCACCCAATTTGTAGAAAGCTATGGAGGAGAGTGGGAGCCTAGAAGCCATCTGCAGAGTATCTCGTCAGACTGAGCTGTTGGCACATCCGCTCTAGCCACAGGCAAGAGCCTGGATCAACCCTACTATCACTGTAGCCTTGATTACACTTAATTGTACTCAATGCTTGCGCAGTTGACTTCCCTATAAACCCAACCTGAGTTTGTTCTGGTGGCAAGTATCTTTTACTGGTTTCATGACAGAAGTGTCTTCCCTGGCTTTTTGAATTATGATGGGGTCTTTTCCTTCTCACTCAATATTTATATCTTTGTCTTTAGACGATTATGATTTTATCCTTAACACCTTAGTGTGACTTTGGTTTTGATTGTTTTCTGTTGGGTGTCCCAGTTGTGAAGCCCAGGAGGAGTGGAAAATAATGATACTGATGCAGGGTTCATAGGGGATGCAGGTGTGCGGGGTAGGCTGGGAAGTGGGAAATAGGGAGAAAAGGGGGGTTTCAGGAGTAAATGATGAAGGTGGGATAGGGGAGGGAGCACTAGAACTGATTGTGACTGCACAGCTCATTGTAAAGGCGATTTAACCATGGTGGGGAAAATGCTCTAAATTGGATGTGGCAATGATTGTACAATTCCCCTTGATATGATTGAACAAGTAAGCTATTGAATTGTATGATATGTAAATTATGTGCCAATAAAGCTGTTGTTGGGGAAAAAATTAAAAGGAAAAGCAGCCTTTAGAAAAAATAATAAATTCTGCTCTTTAGTAATTCAATAAGCAAAACTCCAAGTACTTAAAACACAATCAGATATCTTTATTTCACTATCACTCCTGAAAGACATAGGCAGAAGATGTAATAGCGTGCTTTTGTAAGGATGTGTACCTCTGAAAATCCCCAGGGGAAAATCTATTCTCTTCTATGGGGTTGCTGTGACTCAGAGTAGACTCAATGGAGCTAGGTTTGCTGTGCTGATTTTAATGAAGGAAACTAGGTTGACAACTATTTTCTTTCAATATGTTCATTATAATATTTTCTTCTCTATTCCATTTTACTAATTAGTAGTTCTCTGCTAAAATATTAGAACTCTTCTGCAGGCAATTCATGATTTATTACTGGATCTTTTAAAAATATGTTATTACTTTGGTTTCTCTGAAAGGAACTCTGCTTGCTGCATGGATTGGGGACAGGGCTGATAACCATAGGTCAGCTGGTCAAATCCACCAGAGAATCTGTGAGGGAAAAACGAGTCTGTTGCTCCCACAAATTTTTACAGCCTCAGAAATCCCCAGTTCTGCCCTGTCCTACAGGTCACTTGATTTTGTAATTGACTTGAGGGCAGTGAGTGAGTTCTAATTGGCGAGGTATTTGGTGATTTGTTTTGAAGTTTCTCTTCATTTCAGTGCCCACTGACTCCTCAGGACTTACTTTGCTTCAATCTGAAGACTTATTTGACATTTCTGGAAAACTATCTACTATTTCCTCTAATTTTGTTTTTCTATATTCTCATCTTTTGCTGGAAATCAATCTTAGCCTATCATTCATGTCACAACCTCTTCTTTCTATTTTGCTAGGGGTTCTTTGTGTATCCAACAGCTACAAGGGGAAAATGATGTACAATCCATGGGACATTTTAAAAGATGAAATGTAACACATATTTAATATTGAGGGACTTGGAAATATTCTCTGGGTGATAAAAATTATGAAACATTATTTGAGTGTAAAAAGGGCAATAATAAAGATCATTTCGGTAACACATTTTTAAAAACATGTGATTCCTTGAGATTCAGATTACCCTGAGAGTGCATGAGGTGAGAGCATTTTTATTTAATAAATAATATAATGTATTAGGTGGTGTGTCTTTATTTTGCTAAGTAAAATCCAAGCATATAATGAAAGAGAAATATTCTTGAACACTATTTCAGATTTTGCCATTTTCTCCCTACCTTTGCAACTTCTTTCCATCTTCAGATCAAACATCCCAAATAAAAAGAGAATGGTTTTGAAAATACCTTTTATTCATCCCTACCTGCAATACATGTACTGATTCCGGTTTTAAGGCTTTCAGTCAAACTTGACTACATATTTGTTTGAACCTTTGCTTTATAGTCTAGTCATTTTATTTAGCTCCGTTGCAATAGTGCCATTGCTTTCTTGGTAACCAATAGAGAGCACACATTCTTAAATACTGAAATTTAGGCCTGAAAAAATGGCACAAGGACATTTTTCTCACAAGCAAAATACCTGAAATCATTTGAGGCTAATATGATGGGTGTGAGCTGGAGACACAATGGAAGAGAGGGAAACAGCACTTGGAAAAGCCAGGTCAGCTAAAAGAGGATAAAGGTCAGGATTGTCTGTGATAAAATAACGCTGACAGCTGTAGAGGATTTTCTACTTTATGTGGACTAGTCTGCAAACAGAAATGTCTATGAGCACTGTCATAAATACTTTTCACATATCTACAACTATTTCTCCTCACTATGACGAGAAGCAGCAGCCAGTATTTCCTATAACCTACACTAGTCAAGATTATGATTTTTTTTCCCTATGATGAACACTACATGCTTCCTTCAGGTTTATGTTAGAAATAATATCAAAGGACAAAAGAAGTGAGACAGCTAAACTTCTCTCTAGTGGATCACGATGCTAATGTTTACAGACACCAGAGAGATGTAATCTAAAAGGAACGTTTGCATCTTTCTATAATGTTGAAAAAAGTATTTCCATCTAAATCTCTCTCTCTCTCTCTTTCTGTGTGTGTGTGTGTGTGTTTTCTAGTGGGAAAGGTGATCTCAAACCTAAATAAATGGATCATTGATTCACATTTTAACCCAATATACCCTACTTATAGTTCAAAAGAAGAATTTCTCTTACTTTTGTCGACTAGAGAAACAGTTACTATAGCATGACAAAGAGAGGATATATAAGTATCATTTTTAAATATTTTACTTAAGAAATCTTTCGTTCCCTATTTGTCCATTTGCAAATTGCAGGTCCTTTTTCTTGTTTAAATTGCCATATAAAACACCATTTCTTTTCTACCCCCGTACATCTGTGAGGGAACTGACAAGTTGGTTTCATAGACAGTAGATGACAATTTTTGCAACAAATGGATGCTAAGCATAATCAGAGATGATTTACAAATGAGCCTGGACCCTGCTACTTCATTGTCTCTGTCTTCTAATTTAAGTAGACATCAGTTTATCAGCCCCTTTCTCTCTTAATGAATTGACATCCTTGCTGAGCAATCTGGACTAACCCTTCCACCTGTAATTTCCCTAACACTTTTTTAAAATAAATTTTGGGAATGGAAGAACCAGAATTCCATTTCATTACTGTAGCCATCATAGATATAGTATTGGGTTGGTAGGAGAAAATGTTAATAATAAAAGAACAGTTTTTCAAAAGACAGTTTCTTTATCTGGCAAAAACTATCCTGCAATAACCCCATTCTAAACAGCTCAATTACCCTAATACAAGACTTTAAGAAACTAAAACATTATCACTGAGTTACAACATCACTAGACTATGGAAAAGAAAACTATATTAAAGTTCCCCCTGAAGAATGCTATATATCCTGTTAATTCAGACAGGCCTGCAAAATAGATTTGGCATTTTAATTCTATTGCATTCTAAAGTTCCAGATGACAGCTGCACAGCCAACATTTTTAAGTCATCAGAAAAATCATGCTACACAATGGTCACAGCTGGACCCATCCATCAAAATGTTTTTGCTCAAATGAGATTTGGTAGCTGGTAGCTAATTAAGCAGTGCATGTTCTGGACTTCAGCATTGTAGTCATAGGCCCTAGGTTTGGGAGAAAACAAAATATGAAGCTTTCCCTGCTGTTTAGCTCAAGAGGAAGATATTAAACTCCTCCATGAGTCTAGGAGATTGAATAGTTTCTGTGCTCAGAACTAGCTCTTTTGTTGTTATCAACTATATTTTTTATATTTATGGATTTTATATATTACATTTATATACTTAGAATTGAATTAAACTACTGTCAACCCTTGTAAAGCAGGGTGATAGGATAATTCAGGTTCTCATGCTATCTCTAGGCAGCCTTCAACCTGAAGCATCCTGCAGGTAGAATACCAGAGCCCCAGTGACCGCAGATGTGTTAGAGCAGACACCAGATCTCCAAACTCCACATTTATGAACAGGAACGCTATTCATTATAAAGATATCATGAATAGTGATTAGTAAAATGATTTCCAATGAAGGACACAGGAAACCTTGCTTTTAATGACTCAAAAATAACCAAAGTTTAAGCTAAGGAACCCCCCACAGCCCAGCCTTCAGTTCTGCTTCCACGATACTATCAAGGCTCAGCCTTCCTGGTATTTTGTTTTGTTTCTAATGAAGATCCCAAAGGTTTTCTATCAGGAGTTCACTACAGATAGTCACTCACAATCATCATACTTTCCACATCGCAGACAATGATCAACAAGGAGAACAGGGCACCGCATGGGCGACAACTCTTAACAATTTACCTCTAATTATGGGGATACAGCACTTGGCCTCCTGGATAACCTTCTACGGATATGTTTGCTGGTTCACTGCAATGGCTACCCAGAACTCACAGGTAATACTCAAGATTGAAGGGTTTATTAGGGAAGTCCACAGGTTACAAATTAAGATTTAAAAACATTAAATATACATCTCTTTTGTCTGAAGCACTTCTGAAACTTGCTGGCAGGTTCTTCTCTCTCTCTCTTTCTTGTTCTTGGTCTCTCAGGCACGTAGTCATTTGGGCTCGACTCAGGCAAATGTCATCAAGCTCCTTTGGGACTGACTAATTTCCAAAGAACAGGCGCCCACTCTACTAGCCAGCCTCTTGACCAAATACAGTACACTCAGCTTTACTCTTTCTATGGCCCTGGCAACCAGATGTGTTCAAGGTCTCTGCTGCTACCATAGTTCTTTCTCCATGGTCTTTCCTGCTCCCATTTCTTTGTATAGGGATCCTGAATGAACCTGGCTTCTCATTGTGCAAGTCATGGAATGCTCTCTCTTCCAATGTGCCTAAAGGAGGAGGAGTGGCATTTTATCCAGCCCCACTGTAATAGACTTGCTTTCCGGTAACTAATAGAAAACAAGTATATTTTTAAACTTTTGACCTTCAGACTGGGGGGGGGGAGGGGGAGACAGAATCCTCTACACCATATTCTCCCAAGTCATACCCCACCGAGTCATTTGGTAAACGGTTACAAAGACTGTAGAAGATCTGTCCCAGGTCATTTCACTTCCCTGTACCATTAGATGAATTAAATCAGACCGAATTATTGTATTGTGCTGCCAAAGAGGAAAAACCACTGCTGTTGGCTTGCCTGTGGAATGAAGGAGTGTGCAAGAAAATAAAGCAGTGCTGGTCCAGTGCTCTCGGCGCTGGTTGCCATGTTTGAACCCTTGTTGCAATCAGCATGTCTATCCATCTCGTTGAATATGTTCTACCTTGTCAATAACCCTTACTATGCATGAGGACCTTCACCAGGGCCTGGTCTCCCTTGAGACTATGCCCAGAGTATATTGAGTATGAGTGTTGAGTACTAGTAAGACAAACTCATACCATCCTTGCTTTGAGGGAGCGTGTGGGCTTCTTCTTGCACACGTTTGTTCATTCTTCTGGGAAGTCCATGATATACTTAACATTCTTTGCCAACACCTTATGTTAACTATTAAAAGGACCTAGTTAGTACTAAGAAACAGAATGTCAACAGCAATGACATTCTTAGCCTTCAAACTGTCAAGGGAAAAAAGACAATCCTGTTTCTTAGATCCAAAATGAAGGTACAAAGCACTCTGCAAAAAGAAAAAAAGAGCAAAGCCAGAGGCCATTGAGAAGTTTGTGATATCCTCCCCACCATCCCCCAGTCTCACTTCTGAAAACCCAATGAGTAATTGTCTTTGAAAGATATCACATTATATTGAATTAGAAGATTCTTATGACAATTTTTCCTTCCGCTGGATCTTTCAATACTTTTTCTTTACTTCTAGGTAACGCAGTACATCACTGACTGTTTTGTGTTCTGTGCATGCTTTTTATCCTCCACTAGAAGGCATCTTCCTCAAGTACTGGAACCTTCTATTCTCCAAACTCTATCTTGCATGGTAAAAGACATTGTGTGTATATTTATATATTTAATGCTTTGGCATAATAGCCATGACTTGGACTAAAATATGAGATTGTACCAAACCCCCCC
>NW_022109768.1:765566-766769 GCF_000313985.2 Echinops telfairi
TGAGGAGAAAGAAGGTAGACCTATGTTCTTGGACTCCTAAGTGATTTGCAATGTTATAAAGAAGGGAAATTGGGTCGTCCTCCCCACAAGCACAAATACATTTCATGTGGAAAAATGCAGTCACTTTACACGGGCGCTTACCTTGAACAGCAGTCTACAAACAAAATAAAAGTATAAAACATCCTTGCAAGTTCAGGGCTGGAAGAGCATTTAAAATGGCTGGCCAGTTCCCCATCACATTTTGATACATAGTTCTCTTAGGTACACACTGTCGAATTGAGTTGGTGTGAATGAAAGAAAATGTTACATGGACTTTCAGATGGTCTCATTCAGCTAAAAAGTGAAACACAGTTCAAAGAGCTTTTAACCTACTGAGATTTTCAAATAACCACTCTGTAGGGCAGACCTATTCCTTGGAAGGTAGAGCTCGTAGGAATACTAAGAGACCTTGAACTCTATCATCAGTTTTAAAAGTGAATCCAGGTGATTTCTTCTGTCCTTTCACCTCTGTAAATAGGTACTAATGATAATATAATCATTTGATTTTTAATACCACTGGTAGTTTTAAATGATTACAGATACACTTAAGCAGTTTACACCTAACAAGTTTTCTGCATTAAGCAACTAGTATTCTCTATTCATTCTGAATTCATCCTGGTCTTTGCTGTCCATAGCATCCTTCCCTTCTGAATTCCATGTTCTTCATAAATTATATTAGAAATAGCTCCACAAGTGGCCCTGAAAGTAGATATCAAGAATGATAAAAATAATGTAGGTAGGATATCTGTAAAATTTTGTCTTTTGGACAATTAGCAATGCAAAAAAATGTTTGAATTACAAATACAAAATTTAAGACAGATTTCAAAGTTTAATTTTCTATACAAACTCTACGTTTGTATATTATACACTGACAACCTGAAGTCACTTTCCAACTGCCAAATTCAGATAATCAAACAGGACATCAAATGGGTTCATTGCGATCTTCAACCCCCAGCTGGAACTTTGCTTTCATCCTATAAACACAGAATCAGAATATGTAGTTTAACACAATCCCCAGGTGATTCTTATAGATGATGTGGTAGTTACATAATCTGGAGTCTACTTGAGACTATTAAGAGTGAAGGGGTAGAGTTTGGACTGTCAATCAGGTCACAGATTGATGACCTCATTTGGAGGCACTATAATTAGCTCACTGGAGGCCAG
>NW_022109768.1:768061-771247 GCF_000313985.2 Echinops telfairi
CCAGCTTTCACGTGCATGAGTATTGAAAGTACCATGGTGTGAATTAGCTGGACCCTGGTACTCAATGTGAGTGACATCCTTGCTTTTTCACACTTTCAAGAGATCTTTTCAGAAAATTTACCCAACGCAAAACTTTATTTGAGTTTATGACTGCTCTTCCATTAAAATTTTTAATGCAAGTAAAATAAAATACTTGACAATATCATTTTTCTCCGTTTATCAGGATGTCTATTAATCCAATACGAATTTTTGTTTTCTTTGGTGAGAATTTTCTGAGAAATTGTGCTTTCTTTACATGAGTTGCAGGCCATTTCAAAGGCTGTAGTCTTTGCTCATCATCAGCAAGTATCTCAAGTCCCCTTTGCTCTGACCAAAAAGGCTGAGTCATCTGTGTGTTTAAGGTTGTTAATGAATATGAACGTCCAACGTACCATGTTCTTCAAATAGTCCAGATTCTCTGATTATTTGCTCATTATACCGATTGAATAAGTATGTTGAAAAGAAAAAAAATATGGTGAAAGGATACAACCCTGATGCACACCATTCCTGATTTTAAACCATGTAGTATGCCTTGGACTGATTTGAACAATTGCCTTTTACTTTATGTATAAGTTCCATATGAGCCCAATTAAGTGTTCTGGATTTCTATTATTCAAAATGTTATCCATACTTTGTCATAATCCACAAGTCAGATGCCTTTCCATAGTCAATAAAATACGAGTGAATATCTCTCTCGTATTCTGTTCTCAGCGGCAATGTTTCTGACATCAGCGATGATATTCATGTCTTCTTAACCTGAATTTGTTGCAGCTCCCTGTCAATTCATTGCTAAAATTGTTTGTAATTGTCTGCAGCAAAATTTTACTTGCATCTGATGTTAATGATGATGCTTAATAATTTCCACATTTTGTTGAGTCACATTCTTGGTAATGAGCACAAATATGGATCTCTTAAAGTTGGTTGTCAAGGTCTTCCAAATTTCTTGGTATAGGTTAGTGAGTGCTCCAGCACTGTACTGGTTTGTTGAAGCATTTTCATTGATATTATTTCAATTCATAGAGATATACATTTCTCAATTTTGGCTAACACTTTCAATGCACCTTGGACTTCTTCCTTCATTATCGTTGTCCTTGATCATGTGCTGCCTCTTGACATAGTTGAATGTCAGCCAGTCTTTTTGGTACAGTGATTCTATGTGTTTCTCCATCTTTTTTGGATACGTTCTACATTGTTCGATATTTAGCTCATCGAGTACTTCAATATTGCAACTCAAAGCTCAAATTTTCTTCATTTCTTTCTGCTTGAGAGATGCTGAGTATGGTCTTTCTTTTTGACTTTCTACCTCCAGGGGTTTTCACATTTCATTGAAATACTTCTTATTCTGCAGCTGCCCTTTGAAATTGTATGGTTAGCTCTTTCACTTCATCATCTCTCGTTAATGTGGCAGTCGATTTTATGTCAATTTTCACTTGTGTAGATTGGAGTCCAACCTGTCAGCCAGGTCACAGCCTGATGCTGCCTCCTAGCACTGAAGACCCAGGGACTTAAGTTGGACCGTGCTGGGATATTTTCTTAATATTAAGCTATTTCTTGATACAAAATTCACTTGTATATAAATGATTGTCACTGATTTGGGTTCTCTAGACAACCCAGCCCAACATAATTAGCTGTGTATATCCTATGTTGCTCTATCTACATCATTGTGGTCAACTCTGCTTCGAGAAGGCAACTCTTTCCCGTCATATTTTGAGTGCCTTCCAGTCTGAAAGGCTCTTATTATGGGCTGTGTATATCAAATAGCATTCTGCTGCTATTCAGAGAGGTTTTAGGGGCTAAGCCCTCAGAGTTGGACAGCCTATACTTCTTCATAGTCTCTTCTTCGTCTGGCAGCTCCTCAGAAATGTGTTCGCCATGGCGACACGGCTGGTATTTGAAATATCTGTGGCATAGCTTCCAGCATCACCACACACAACAACAAACAAAGAGACAAGTAGTGGGAAGTCGCTCATTTGGAATCTCTAAAAATAGCCTCTTCCTTGAATTTAACTGGCTTAGTAGTTCCCTTGGAAGTTGTTGCTTACAGTCGATTATTTTAAGGCACCCTAAAACCACCAGTCGCTCCACAGGGGAGAGACAGGGCTTTCTAATATTGTAAAGAGTCTTGGAAACTCAAAGGAACAGCTCTACCCTATCCTATAGGAGCTCTATGAGTTGGCATCGACCAGATGGCAGTGAGGTTAGCTTGGGTTTGAGTACGTAAATCAAGTGTGTTCTTGAAATTGCAGCCATCTACTGATCCATTAAGTCATGTCTAAACATATTTTATATAGAAAAAACCCATACATGTAGAAACTGGAGCCCTAGTAGTAATGATTTTTGACCTGTTATTCTACTTAACAAACTGCATATAGGTTTATCTTTTACTTAATTTTTTTCCTCTTCACCTCACAGCTATATTTCTTTTTTATTTGTTTGTTTTGTTTAAAATCATTTTATTGGGGCTCTTACAACTCTTATAAGAATCCATACATCAATTGTATCAAGCATATCTGTACATATGTTGTCATTATCATTTTCTAAACATTTACTTTCTCTTTGAGCCCTTAGTATCAGCTCTTCTTTTCCCCCTTATTGGCGCCTCCCCACCCTTGTGACTCCTTGATAAATTCTATATTATCATTGATTCCGTATCTTACACCCACCCCTGTCTCCTTTCACTCACGTTTCTATTGTTCCTCCCACTGGTGGGGAGGGCGGGGAATTATGCTTCGATCATTGTGATTCTTGCCACTCATCGACCCCTTCCTTCCCTCCTCCCACAGATACATTTCTACATGTTGATAAAAGGTAATGTTTCACCTACTCTTATGAAACTAGTGACTTACTACCCCGTTTCACCGAAAATAAAACAGTGTCTTATATTAATTTTTGCTCTAGGTCTTATTTTCAGGCGATATCTTATTTTTACATGAAGAAGAATATGGTACACATTTATTGTTGAACAACAAAAAAGGAAATGTATTACCTGCATACAGTATGGTAGTAGTTGTCATCACAAACCAGCATAACCAGACAAACTGTGAATCCTACCGTATCAAGAATTTCTTGTTACTACCATTATTTTCATGTACAACAATCTATGGTACATTTACTTATTTATTCAATGACAGTCATGTCATCGTCTTC
>NW_022109768.1:772603-774526 GCF_000313985.2 Echinops telfairi
ATCCAGCCCTTCACCCCACCTCATTCTCCTCCCACTACTCATCCTTGAAAATGGCAATTGAACATGACCCAAGAAACCTGAACCAGAAGCAAGCAGAAAAGAAGCTAGTCATTCAACGTGGAAACGTGTCAAGAGAGAAGGGTTGAGTCAACTCCGCATGGCTACGTGTCATGAATCTCCAATGGAATTCCGCATTCTCACCAGGGAGGAAGAACAGGCAATGTGGATCATAACGTGTTAACATCTGTCTTTGAATATCATGTCCATAGCACCAAAAGGCACCACCCAAATGGAATGTTCACAAGAACAAAAGGCAACACTGTGTACTTCTTTGAGCGAAAGAGAATTCGTTTATGAAGTGACAAATAATGACCATCTAAAATTGACAGGTCCAATGAAAGTAAATTCTCTTGAATGGGAAAAGGCAGGTGCTTGGAAGTTTTCCTATGGAGTGTAATGAACAGCGGACCTCACTGGGAGCAGTGGAGAGCAGTCAGATGGACATTGGCTTTGATATTACATCTACCTAAATGGAGTCCCCAATTCATCATTAGCTGTGTGTACCTGTGCAGGTTATTTACATGTGTTCAGCCTCTGTTTATCTCTTTAAATGAGGAAAATTACAGCCAGCTCATTGTACAAATTAAATGAGAATGCATACAGATTCTTAGGAAACTACGACTCTAACAATTGTTGTAGTCTATGCCAACTCACAGCGTATCCGGGTGTGTCAGTGTAGAATTCGTTTCTATAATGTTCTCAAGGGTGAATTTTGGAACTAGATCACCAGATCCTTCCTTCTAGGCACCTCTTGGTGAACTCAAATGATCAAGCATTTGATTTGCTGGGCATATTAATTTGAACAGCAAGAAATTCCCGCCTAGAAACATAAAAGGCTCAATATTTTTTCAGTAATTTCTTTTCTTTCCTTATAAAATAGTCTCTGTTACTTTGATCTGAACTCATAATTGCTCATTCATTTAAAAACCAGTTCAAATTAGGATCTAAACATGCAATGGTTTTATATTTTTGTGATCACCACTCTTAGTCATACTCATTTAAATCTCCTTTCCCATCTCTGAACATCATCTTGGGCTGCTTTTAAAATTTTCTGAATATTTGTCCTTATTAGGATTCAGTTCAGTCCAAGTTAGAATTCAAGTCTTATATGTAGCCCAGTGCTTGCCCTCACCCTGCCAGTTCTGGCTGTGTTTGTGAAATAATCCTAGGATAAGGGGGATTTGGTTTTTCATTATTTCCCCCATGCCATTATAAACACGGTGTTGTTATTGTTGTTAGGACCCCTTGGATTAGTTCCAATTCATATTGAGTCATGATTATTTTCTTGGTTGATAGTGCTTAATAGGCATTTGGTTACATTGTTTGTTTCCTCAATTAAAAATAAAGTAACTTATTTCAGTGATAAATGGAATATAATTGCCCTCGTTAAAAGTAGAGAGATGATGAAAAGAAATTTGACTTCACTGTAAAGTTGGCAACTATGTTACCATTATCTTTAGAAGTGCCTCTGAATGTAATACAAAAGGGGACTAAAAAATTTCATGAAAAAATTAATTAAAAGATAATGAATTTTTTTCTCCAAAATGTTTGAAGATCCTTTGTATTTAGATGTCTACTAAACAGATGATTAAAAGGTCCTTAAAAAGAGTTCCAAAATATGGAACTATAGAAAACAAACACACCTCCATAATTTACAGAAGTGTGTGATATTTTTAAAGTTTTCTTCCTTTTGAGGGGAGAATAGGGCAAATGGGTAAGTTTCAGTTATGTTCTAGGAAATGACCATTTGAGCTCTTTCTAAAAGGATTTTAATATACACTACAAATAGTATACAAATTATTATTAAAAGATAGTCCCATGATCTTTCTAGCCCTCTAAATTGACACTCAAATGGAGTTTGTA
>NW_022109768.1:775053-779953 GCF_000313985.2 Echinops telfairi
TGCTCACCGGGAACAAAGATAGGATTCATTCAAACAATCAGTCTTTGGCCAGGTCTCTAGGAAGACAGTGAAGTGGAGAAGGAAGGCAATTAGCAACCGTTACTGAATGCTCACTTTCACAGACCCCTCAACTATGCCCTGTGGGTAACTTGAAAGGCTGCAACTCTTTCTGCCTTCAGAGTGCGGACAAGGAAAAAAGGAAAGTCCTAACAAGCGTCTATAGACAAGAATAAAAGAGCTAGTAACTTAAAAGCACAGCTAATATCAGCAGACATAGCTCTTGTTTGTAGGACATAGGGTTTCAGATATGAGAATATGGCGACAATTCTTCACTTGTCTGGAACAAACACAATCTAAGACAGAATATACTGTTCTATTGTACTACAGGGAGAGATTGATTTTCAACATTTGAGGATGCAAATTTTTGCAAATAGCTTTGTACATGAAGCACCTCTTTGATCAAATTGGTAAAACAGTATTCCTCCAATTAACTCATAAGGAAAATCCGATTCTAAGGGTCAATGTGCACTTTTCAGGGTCCAGATATACTTAATGCCCTGCTTTGGCCTAAAGTCAAATCTTCCCCCAGAGATTTCCTTCCGTGTGAGCAGCCTCCATAGTCACAGCTACTCCTTTACAACCTGACTTGTTTTTAGAAATGTCATGAGTAAAGCATTAGAGTCAACCTAGTCAAAATTAGTGGATCATTTATCATAAATAAATAATAATAATGAAGGTTTTCTTAATTACATTGGATATGTTTTCTGATTCCTATGTTTTATAAGCATTTTATATTAATAATGTTATGTCTTTCAATACATTTATTCTGTTGGTAGTTGTGCTTTATCACTGGGTGAATCATTCAGGTTTCTATTCTACGTATGCTATAACAAACGTCTTCTAAATTTTCATGATTTGTAAAAGTATTTCGTTTTCAAAAGCAGATGCCTGCGGGTCAAATGTCATTTGACTCCTCTCACTTGGCTTGCCTAGGATTTCTTGAGCTAGACTGAACTCCAGACTTCAGATTGGTTTGGGTCTTCCTATCAGAACCAAGACTGAAAAAGCAAACATTTCTGAGATAAGTTCTCCTGTCACGGGGCAGATATTCTGAAATATGACATGCTTCTTAATTAAGCATTAAGCCTATATATATTTAATGAACTTAATGAATTGATATCAAATTTACCTCATTAACTGGTTTGGATGTAGTACATGATTCTTTCTGTCCACACTCCATTGACCCAAGCAGTTGTCGGTTGGGCATGCTCAAAACCAGGGTGGTAAAGAAGTAGACTGCAGCTGCAACTTCAGGGAAGCTTGGCAAAGACCAGCCGAGAAGGGAGAAGTATGGAAACTTAATGCGATGACCCCTGCAGTGCAGTCAGAAACCAAACCACAAACGACTCAGAAATATCATGTGTTTTAGAGTTGAATTACTTCATAGACTTTTAATGGCTTTGACCTTTCAGAAGCAGATTGCTAGTCCTTTCCTCTGAAGCACTTCCAGGTGGATTTCAGAGCTGAGCATGTAACCATTTGTGCTAATCATTATTCCCCTAGAGATAAATAAAGCATTTGTATCCTTCCACCACACTACTTTGGTGTATCTGCTGAGCAATGAATATGGCTAGCTGGACTATAGATAAAGACAGACTAATCAACAACCTGCATATGCAGATGATACATTCCTAGCTGAATTTGAGAAGGACTTAAAGAACTTAAGTTCTAAACCTTCAAAGTCTAAACCTTCACTATGCATTCGGAAGAAAATAAAAATCCTCGCAACTGGACTGATAAATATGATCATAACAAATGGAGAAAAGATGAAAATGTTCAAGGATCTAATTTTTTGTGGATCCACTCACTAATAACCACTCATGGATACAGCAGTTAAGAAATTAAATAGTGGAAAATCGGTTGTAAAAGAATTCTTGGAAGTGAGACACATCAAAGATGTCACTTTGAGGATAAGGTGGGCCTGACCTAAGTCATCTTTCCAAGTACTTCATATGTATGTTTTGGCTGGACAGAGAATAAGAAAGACCGAATAAAATTTATGGCTCTGAATTATAGTCTTGGCAAAGAATACTAAAAGCACCATGGACTGCCAGAAGAGCAAGCACATCTGTCTTTGGAAAAAGTGCAGCCACACTGCATCTCTAAGTGAGGATGGTGACGTTTGTCTTCCGTACTTCGGACATGTTTTCCGAGGGATGAGCCCTTGAAGAAGGTCTCGTGCTTGGTAAGGTAGCGGGTCAGCAAAACACTGCAAAGACCCGCAGTGAGATGAACTGCCACAGTGGCTGCCAAATCGAGGTTAAACCGAATGATGATGAGGAAACACTGGGCGGTGCCTCCTTCTACTGTGTATAGGAGCTGACTCAAAGTGCCTACCAGTGGCAAGAGATAGTAGAGCCTATAAGCTGGTGATAACTTGCAAACACTGCTCTAAAGCAATCATGACTGCCAAAGAAGTCAGAAGGCAGCAATTTAACCGTCTTAATGAGGGTGACTCAAGTTCATACCCAGCCCAAAGCAGTCCCAGACCCGTTCAGCCATCTCTTTCAGGTACTAATGCGAATGTCTCCTTCACTTGGGTACTTGACACACGCTCTTCACTTTCATTTGGTTTACTGTCTTGGCAATGATCTTCCAAATAACAGCTAGTCCGTTTGCTTTTGCTTTCAGCTCTCCTTCTAATCTCCGCCTTCATTTGTACTGACTCAACCCAGTTCAGGTACCCTAGTTCAACGTGGGCCATGTAGTTGGAAAATAAACCTGAATCTGGTACTGCGGATGTCCAAATTCTCATCGTTATCATTTGGCACATAAGACCTTACAACTCAGTCCCCTGACTGTACATATTCTAAACCAAAAAAATAAACCGAGCTCACTGCCAAGGTGATTGCAACTCATAGCAACCCCATAGGACAGGGTAGAACTGCCCCTTGGGGTTTCTGAGACGTAATTCTTCGTGGAGTAGACAACCTCTTCTCTTTCCTGTGTTCTACCTTTAGCTTACTCATTTTATTATTTATTCATTTATTTTTTATTTGTTTGCTCTCCTAAATACAAATTTTATGAAACCAATGTGAAATAAGCTATGAAATAAGATTACTTACTCAAAACCATTTAAAATAATATATATAATGTTGCATTTTTATTTAAAATAAAAAATACATGTAGGTTGTCATACTTCCTTAATACTAGAAAAAAACATATATATATAGTAGAGTAAGACAATTTATGCTTTTATCTTTGTCTCTCTCTTCAACCACTGTAAAATGAGTTGTGCAATCACAATCACTTTAGTAATTTTTTTTCTTAATGGGATGTCATATGGAAATCTATTTCAACAGAGTTTTTAAAGTAGAAAGAGTCAAAAGGTAAAACAAATGGTAGGATGTTAAATTTTAAGTTACTTGTGTCTGCAATAATCCACTTTCTAATGCACTGTGTCTGAGGACAAGACGATTCATATCCCTGGTCAGTAGTCTGAGGGAGTTCAATGCAGATTCACAGCATGTGGGGATGCGATCAGTGGATTTCACTGCCATCTTGGAGTTTGTTATTATAGGTCTTGCATCTCACAGGTCGATGTGCCTTTCCCTGGGAATGTAGCTGACACGTCTCTTAGATGGCTGCTGGTTTTAAGATAAACCTTTAGGAACCCAAATGTTATTTTTCCTGCTAATCGGACAACCTTTTCCTTTCTTCACCACACTTTGCTTTAGCACCCATATCTTCAGTGATCACTTGGTGACTTTATAAACACCGAGCAGGACCAAACAATTTTTTTCTTATATTAAGGTTTACAATTATGTGGAAGCTCAAAATTCATCCATATATCTAAGGTTTAGATGTACCCTAAGACCAAATAATGTTTTGTCCTGCTGTGCACAGGCTCTCTAAGACCTAGAGCCACCTCCAACTCCTATACTTGAGACAGGGTCACCAAATCGTCCTTAGTACCATCACAAATACTTGAGACAGGGTCATAAAATTGTCATTATTAAGAACATACAAATACTTTATTCAAAACTAATGAAAATGCCATATATCTCCAATTTGAAAGTTTACAAAGGTCCATATATACTTAACAAATAAAATTTAATCTAGAAAGTTCTGATATAAAATGCACATAGAACAAACACTTAAAGGTACTTTATTATTTAGCCTTGAGCCATATTTTCAGATAACCATTTAACATATAAATCTTATTTTCATATGCTTGGTTAAATTTTTTTCTCACTATTGATCCATTTGTCATTTCAGAGATAATGCATTGAGCCTCTGTTATGTACTGGGCATTCTATGGTCCATAGGGTGGTAAAGACAGACTTCTGTCATCATGGAGATTATAGTTTACAGGTAATACTATCTGGCAGGAATACAAACAAGAAACAGGAAAACAAATTGAATATACTGTAAAACATTTTTTCTGGTAGATTTTAGTTCTATGATGAAAATAAACAGAGGATTGTGACAGAAAATGGCCCCCAGTATTTGTGTCAACTGGATTAGGAATTCAAGGAGGATCTTCACTTAAATCAATCTGGAAGAAGTAAAAGAAGAGGAACCAACACTGAATCTCTGAGAGAACAGACTTCTAGACTTGGAGGAAAATAAGGGGAAGTTCTCGATGTGCTAATGAGCCTCCGATGGACTTGATATGGAGGAAAGAAAGGATGGAGATGGCTCTGTCTTGCTCTTTGATCTTTGGACCAGTGTGCTGCTGCTGCCTTGCTTGTTCTGTGCCTCCTTTTGCAAGCTGCACTACCTGTGGGACACCTAACCTGTGGACCGTGTCACTGGAACTTGAGGTTCCTTCAAGGTCTGCTTCGCCACGCTACTGAAATATGCATGTCTTGAGCTGGGGACTGTCGGACCCTGTCAT
>NW_022109768.1:780501-781942 GCF_000313985.2 Echinops telfairi
TAAGACTTGACTGGGACAGTGAGAACGTCAAAGAACTGGCCAAAATGTCCATTTAACCCCAGGTAGAGACACTGACCTTTAGAAAGCTAGGAACCAAGGAGACATCAACTCCTGCTCTCTCCAACTCTACCTGGGGTGAGTACACCGATGAGGCAATGCTGATTGGGACTATGGTGCTAACATGAAATGTGTGAGAAGTGTTATTATTATGCCTTTATGCTCATAGTTGTTACTCTGCCCTTATGCTTATAGTTGTTTGCCCTTAATAGTTTGAATAATATTTTAGATTGTTTGATGTGTGTTTGCAGTGAATAAACCGAGCATTCGAAAATGTCTAAGAGCGTTAAGTAATAATTGATCTCGCCGCTCATGACAGGAGGACTACCCAATGGCCCTCAAGACTTGAAGGACTGCCAGTGTACTAGCTGTCTCATGGAAAAGTCAAGAGGATTACCTAGGCCAAAGAAAATGTATGACTGAAAAGCACACAGACCAGAAGAAGGCAGGCAGGCCTGAGGACCCAGCCGATGGGAGCCGGACCCCTGTGAGCCCCCTGCAGAATCCTGAAAGAGGAAGACCCCGACAGGCTTGTCTTCATCCAGTGGCCACACAGCGGGGAGCCCTGGTGGTGTGGGGGGTACACCTTGCGCCACGGAAGAAAGCTCAGACTGTCTACTCCCCTGAACAGTCTCTGAACCCAACAGCTGGTCGTCATGAGCCACGATAGACTCGGTGACCGCGAGGACCACGAAGCCGAGCCTCCACGGAGGGAGTCAGCGCTCTTGGGAACACGAGATATGATGATGCTCTGGTCTCCCCGCGCGACTTGGAATTCACCCTTTACAGTTATGTATCCAGTGCAGTGCAGTTCGCATGCAGCCAGAAAGCACTTGAATGTTTTATATATAAGTAATCCTCGACCAAGCTCCAAAACAGTTTTTTCCCTTGACTCTAAATGTGTATGATATTGACACATATTCACATCATGATATTATATGTATTGGGTTAATTAATATATTTTATCTTTATCTGTTTACTTTTATCTTCTTATAACATAGGTATTGGCAAATTTTGAATTATACATGTGGCATTGGACTGTGCTTTGCTAGAGAGAAAAGCTGGAGATAGGGAAGTGAAATCATAAGGCTTAAACCAGAAGGAAAAAATAAACAAAACCAAAAATCATCCTCACCCAATTTGAACATAGAAAGCCTCTAAACATTATTCTCTTTTCCAGTGAGAATCACACATTAGCCTATTGACAACCTCTGAAATCTCACATCACTAGAATTCAACAGCATTCCAAATAATAACCTTTCTTTAATTAGTACCAAATAATTCTGTTTTGTTTTCTCAAAGACTCTGGAAGCTTTGGAGAAGCAGGAACAATCTCTTATTCTTTTTCTTTAGCCATCGTGGTGTCTTCTAAAATACTGACAGT
>NW_022109768.1:782042-785328 GCF_000313985.2 Echinops telfairi
GTGTGTGTGTGTGTGTGTGTGTGTGTTTATGCACATATGCCAGTGGAAGTTATACAAAATTAGACTTGCTAATGCTCCTGGCTACTGTTGCTAAGGATATCTTTAATAATGATGCATAGGAAATACTGTGACAGTCATCTTTCTGAGGAGAAATCCAGATTCAATTTCCATTCCAAGTTGAGTAAACTTTTCATTGAAAGTGGCTTTCAAATAATTTAACAACAGGTTCACTGCCCTAACGACTGTTTTAGTATAAATAGATGATCTACCGAAAGCTAGTTTATTATTTCATGTAGTTAATACTTTGATAAGAATAAGAGGTACACAAAACTCAATTATAAAGAAGAGTTTGAATATTAATAAAAATATTAAATAATACCTGGGAAAAAAAGAAAGAAAGTGGCTTTCTCCCAGGCTCAAGTAGAAAGCAAATGTTTTGAGAATGATGATGGCAACAAATGTACAAATGAGCTTGACACAATGGATGGATGGATGGATTGTGATGAGTTGTACAAACCCCCAAGAAAATGATTAAAAAAAAAAAAAGGATGGAGATGTTGAGACCCCATGGCCCAGGGGGAATAAAGTCCATGCACAGTGAACTGTGGGGGCAAGGACCAAATTCATGAGGGGGTTTTGACATCCATGCTGATGACTTTCAGATTGTACTTGCAGATCAACAAAGACATCGAACTTGGCTATGAAGGAGCAACAAGGACTGGCTGTTGGCTACCTGATTTATAACCCTTACTCTACCATTCATTACTTTTCCAAATTCGGCCAAAGGAAGCCCTCTTTTGGATCTAATTTTCCTTATCTGTGAAATGTGAGAATCTATGCTATCAAGGAGTTGTTGTATACTTTGATAGAATAGGAAATTTTTTTTAAACCATAGAGTTGGGTAACTAACAATATTATCTTAAGCCTCTTTATATTATGCTAATCGTACTTGGAATCTACTTTGTCCTCAAAGCTAAAACTGTAACAAGCATAGCTTTGTCGCTGGAAGAAGAGGTATCCTAGCAACAAAAAGATAAGTGCTTTTCTTCCCACTAAGCTAATAACCTTAATTTGCTCACACTTGGATGGGGGAAAAAATGTTGGGGCTCCAATGGAATGAAAATCTGCTTCCGCAAGGTTGAGGCTGATGTGGTGATTCAGATGAAAGGTGTGAATGGTGTAGAGGAAGGAGAGAATAGCCAAGATGGAAAAGAAGTTAGGGTGACGGAGGAATCTGGGGAGTTGTGGCTGTGCAGAAAGAAGCATGTTCTACCTATCCAGTTGTTGGTAGACTGTTTCTGAGTGAACTTTGGAAGCAGGGTATCAATGACCAAAAAGTAGGGACAGGGAATGTCAGCATTCCTGCCTCTAGTATCCCCTCTAGGGTGTTGCCCTGGGGGGGAATGCTTGTGCTTGCATGTTTTCAGCTGCACGTGTGCATGTGACTAAGTGACTGGGGAAGGGGGGTGCGGCAAACAAGTCATTTAAAAGGGCAGGGGAAGGCATTTAGGCAAAATGGTTGTGCACAGGTCTTTGCCTGCTGCTGGTTCTTGTTGATGCTGCAGTTTCAAGACAGGTTGCAAATGCAAAGCTGTGACCTTGAAAAGTCACACAGTCCATTCTTCTGCCCTTCTAGGACACACTTTAGTCATTCTAGAAATGAGACTCTTTTATGTTATTTCAGTGACCAATTCATTATCAGAAATACACACAATTTCCTCCAAAAATACCCCTTCTGTAAAAGGTATTAATAAAAAGTGCACCGTGAAAGTCTGTCGAAGCACCTTGTGCTCTGATAATACAGTTATTACTGCTCCTAATAATGCCACGGATGGATTCTTTGCTCTTCCGTTCTGAGGCTTTAGTTGTGCTACTTGGACTTATAAATTGGCCTTTTGGGACCTCAAGTTCTTCAATATTAAAAATGAAAGGTAGGATTAGAGGATCATTACCGAGTTTTCTAGTTTTAACTGTGTATCTATGATTTGTGCAGCTTTAAGACTATTTGCCCCTCCCCACATGCAGGCGCTGCCTTTTTCTTAAAAGGCGTCATGCTGCCCTCATGTGGCCAAATTTGAAACAATGCGCAAATGATCACAGAAGCCAGGAGTGTATTTGTTGCTTTAAATAATTGTAAGTGAAATTGCATACATAAAGTAAAAATGCATAATAGTCATGAACCAAAACTATTTGAATCACTTGTCCACTAAAAGTGCCAAAATTTTATTCTTTTAAAGCTATGTAAAAATTTCACATTGGTACATAGGTAGATTAACTAATATAAACATAAATACCAAATATGAACTAACATAATGAGTACTTTCCTTGTAATGTGAACAACTAGTATTTTACATAAATGTTTTCATTTCTTCTTTTCTATATTTTTTATTTATCAGAAGAGAAAACAAAAATACAATAGAGGCATGTGTCCACGATTCATTTCACAGTAAATATGAGGGTTAAAAAAAAATGAGGGACTCTCACTCTCTCACTCACTCACTGTATCACTCACTCACTGTCTCCCTCACTCACTGTCTCACACTCACTGTCTCATTCACTGCCTCACCGTCTCACTGCCTCACTGTCTCACTCTCTCACTGCCTCACCGTCTCACTGCCTCACTGACTCACCCTCTCACTGCCTCACTGTCTCACTCTCTCACTGTCTCACTCTCTCACTGTCTCACTCTCTCACTGTCTCACTCTCTCACTGTCTCACTCTCTCAAAGTCTCCCTCACTCACTGTCTCACTCTCTCACTGTCTCACTCTCTCACTGTCTCACTCACTGCCTCACCGTCTCACTGCCTCACTGACTCACCCTCTCACTGTCTCCCTCACTCACTCTCTCACTGTCTCACTCTCTCACTGTCTCACTCTCTCACTGTCTCCCTCACTCACTCACTGCCTCACTCACAAAACAAAAAAAGTAGGGTAAGTTAAAAAAACCATTGCAACAAATCATAGATATTTTTCTTTTTAAATATATAAAAATGGAAAGCTATTGTTTCTGGACATTGCCTCCCTCTCAGACTATACTCTTTTTTTTCATGTTTGTCTATAAAAACACATTTTTATATAATATGCATATTGTACAAGTATTTCTATAAGCTTGAATAGTCCCTAGGAGTGAAAGGGAATGCCCATTCTTCTACACTCTTTTTCTGTGGCACCTTTCTGACAGGTTTTTTGATAAATCAAGGAATGGCTTCAGTCTCCAAACATTCCGATGGATTCACCTTCCCGAAGCTGGCAGCACACACTGTGTTTCATGACTTGGTGTACTTGA
>NW_022109768.1:785877-788209 GCF_000313985.2 Echinops telfairi
ACGCCTGCTACCTCGGCAGCTGCTGCTTTCAGCGCGTACAGGAGCAAGGAAGGACAAGCCGGTGAAGTGCCCCATGCCCAACGTGCCCAGGAGCGATGCTGTGGTTAGGTGGCATCAAGTCGATTCCCACCCACAGTGCCCCTTGCACAACATCGCAAATCACTGCCCTCCAGCCAGACTTCATCTTCACCTTTGTTCCCGTGCTGGAGCCCAGCATGCTGGAGCCACTGTGTCCATCCGTCTCCTTGAGGGCCTTCCTCTTTTCCACTGCCCCTCTGCTTCACTAAGCATGCTGTCCTTCTCCAGGGACTGGTCTCTCCTGACAACAAGTCCGAAGTATGTCAGACAAAGTCTTTTTCTCCGTGCTTGCAAGCAAGCTCTACAGTACACAACTACTAATCCACTCTAGGCATCAGCAGAAACGATCAATTAGAATCAGAGAAGGCAGAAGTCTGATTGTTAGATACCAAGAGTGGACTCCTACTCATAGAATCTTATGTCTTTTTCTTCCACCCTCCCCATCTGCTATTCTAAGGAGCAGTCTGATTTGATTCTACTTCCCCAAAGACAAATGTGTTCATTATTCAAACAAGTCATGGTATAATCAATATTCTTCATTAAGGCCATCAGTGATTTAATGTGTCATTTCGTCCTTTTTGTTACCCAAATTCCCAATGCATATGAGAGGATAGGGCTGTATGGTTTTCAAACAAAGAAATCGTTTGTAGAAGTCACTAAGTTTTTGTTATATCTGGTTCTAAATCTTTCCCGAAACAGAAACTGTAAAGTGAAAAATTACAGCTATAATTAACCAATTTCTATAATCTTTAACTATACCTTCTTATTCTCTTAATAATATTAGAGCTAGAAAGTATTTCCAAATATATAGAGAGAAATTGAGGCTCATGCATGACTGAATACTGTGTTTTTTTTATTCGTAATCTACACGGCCAGACACCATGCCACAGTAGCCTTTCTGTTTCATGGACTTCCGGTGTGCTGTGTCTTCTTCATGGCGTATCATCTGTAAAGGTGAACACAAAGAAAGAAAAAATAATAAATTGAGACTCAAGAAGAATAAATAATTCCTTTATGATCACACAGTCAAAAAAAAAGCGAAAGAAAGAAATGTATAAGACTGCATATTTAGCCAAAGCCAGAACTATATTTTATTCACTTCATTAGGTCACTCCTTAACATTACAAAGGGTTTTAGACCAAGGATTATTTTTGAAAATTGGTTTGCAGTTTCACACACCAAAATATAGTATTAAAATGGTGATCTAATAACCATTTAAAACAATTGACTCAATGGCAGCCAGCTTGCTTGATTTGTTGTTGTCATTGTTGTTGTTGTTGTTGTTGTTGTTGTTTGCATCCTTCAAGGTCACAAAACCAAGTCATTCTTTCTACAGATCATTTCCTTACTGGTTTAGCTGCAAATGGCTTCCTTTTGAATATGCTTACAGAAGTCTTGGGTTCTGTACAGTCGCTAAATGAAAAGCTTCTTTTCCAGTGTTAATGGCTCACCTGGATCTATACAAATTCTACTTATGTAGAATTTTTTAACTGTAGGTCTTCTCCCTACGAGTCATCTTTTTTTCACTTCTCATCTTTGGAATGATGTGTTTCCTGCATAGGCAGAAGTATTCATTTTTGCCGGCTCCCTCTAACTTACAAAGAATGGAACGCTAGTCAAGCGAAATGCAGCTCAATGACATATTCAGAGTAAACGATACCAGACATATTTTGTTAGATCCTAATGACAATTTTTTACTATTGTAAAGCATTGCATGTGAAATAAAGGTACTTTTATCTCCCTGTAAGCAGCACTTGAAGTAAAAAATACTGTTTTTAACCTATGGATCTCAGAATGATCTGATGTCCTAAAGAGAGGAATTGTGTAAGCCTTTGAAGGGAGAACTGACACTATCCACTAATAGTTAATCATGGTCCTTAGAGAAACCCTATTAACTCCATCTCCACAGTGCACGTGATGCAGCAGAGCTGGGAGCTTCGTCAGTTCACATTTATTAAAGTGTCGGAAGACGAGAGATGGATTGAGGGTTCCGTAAAAACCACTAGTGGGGTTAGAGGGGTTTCTCCAGTCATTCCATTGCATTAATTGCACTGGAAAAGCAAGTAGACACGGTGGCTTTTGTGAATTGTACTTTCTGTGCTCCTTAGACAGTGGCTGGTGGAGCTGGCACATCCTCCTTTGTTTAGCTGCATGCTTGGCATCCCTCCTTCAGCCTCTTCCCTCAAGCTGAGAGACTGGAGCAAGATACTCTAAATGCCTGCCGAATCCTGCCCATTAGCAGCAGGTATTCAGA
>NW_022109768.1:793336-795524 GCF_000313985.2 Echinops telfairi
CATTCTTCTCACAGTTTTTCATAGTTTGCTATGGGTGCATAAGCAAATGTGGTGAAGAAAGCTGATGGTGCCAACCTCTCAAAACATACAGCATCTGATGTCTTACAGGGTTGAACATAAACTTGTCATCTAGCTGAGAAGCAACCAAGCCCACATGGAAGAAGCACAGCAGCCTGTGTGATCATGAGGTGTCGATGGGAATCAGGTATCAGGCATCGACGACCCAGAACAAAAAAAGCCTATCAATTTGAATGAGGGGGACGGCAGTAGAGACCCAAAGACCATTTGTAGACAATTGGACATGCCCTCAAAGAGCCACAAGGAAGAGATGAGTAAGTCAGGGTATAGCATAGCCCTGATGAAGCATACAAATTTCCTCTATTTCTTCAATGACCCCCCCCACTATCATGACCCCAATTCTACCTTACAAATCCAACTAGATCAGAGCATGTACACAGGTACAGATAAGAGCTTACAACACAGGAATTCCAGGACAGATAACCCTATTAGGACCAATAATGAGAGTAGTGATACCAGGAGGGGAAGAGGCAGGTAGGGGGAGAAAGGAGGAACTGATCACAATATAACCCCCTCACCGGGGGATGAACAACAGAAAAGTGGATGAAGGGAGACAGGGATTGGTGTAAGACATGAAAAAAAATTTTTTTTTAATTGTCAAGGGTTCATGAGGGAGGAGGGTGCTGCGAGGGGCAGAGAATGAGCTGATAACAAGGGTTCATTCAAGTAGAAATAAAATGTTTTGAAAACGATGATGCCAACATATGTACAAATGTGCCTGACACAATAGACATACATATATATATGAATTCTGATAAGAGCTATAAAAGCCCCCAATAAATTGATTATTTTTTAAAAGGCAGAGTAGAACTGCCCCATGGGGTTTCTGAGACTACAAATTGTTACAGAAACAAGCAGCTCATCTTTCCATCGTGGAGTGTCTGGTGGGTTTGAGAGCCAACCTAGTGTCCTTACTTAGAGGTACTGATTTGGAAACCTCAGCTGGAGGAAGCATGCTCTATGGGTTCCATGACAAATACAACCACTGGTGTGAAATCTGTCTGTCAAAGAGACTTCAGGGAGACATTTTCTCATTTTATTCTTTTATTGTTGTTGGAGAAAAGAAAAGGGCACCAAATTTAGTAAATTTTGTGTTCTTTAAAAATATGTTATGTAATCAAACATCCCTTTATTTTTTGTCAAGCATTTGTGGGGGAAATTTCAAGAAAAAGTTAAATTCTTCCTAGGTTTGGTTTTAGTCTTGTCACAACAGATGTTTACTGTAATGCTTATTTCTCTTCAGCAAAGGAAAATAATTATCTTTTGAAAACCAAATGATCCACAATCAGGGTTTTCCATACTTCCTTCTCCCATTGCTAGGTTGCTTGTAATACCAGATGGTGATTTAGTTCAATATTTGAGTCCCAACTGTAAACTGGGCTAGGCACAGTAAGAAATTCTGAGTCAATCATTGTCTCATTTCTAAGAAAAGTATTCATTCAGCAACTCAACATTCATTAGCCATGTGTCCTTGGGCAAGTTACTCTACTCTGTAATTTGACCTCAGTTTCCTCATCTGTAACATGGAGGTAGTAAAATGGAGATAGTAAACCTATCTCAAAGAGTTGATTATTAAATGAGATAATGCTTCTGTGGTAGTTACATAATCTGGTGTGAACTTGTGGATGGGTAGAGTCTAGCCTGTCAATCAGGTTGCAGCTTGATGACCTCATTTGGAGGTGCCGCAGAGATAAATAGCTCACTAGAGGCCAGATACAGACAGACTTTCTGCTTCGTCTTCTGCTGGCAAGACACATGGAGCTACACTAGAGCCCTGGAGCTGAAGGAGCCATGTGGACACGAAGCCAGTGCTGAGATGCTTACACCGCCATCGGATCCACAAGCCTTTCCACCCACTGGCTGGTGATCTTCCTGCATTTGGCATCATTGCAGGTGTTTCATAAGTCTGAAGAGGACTTTATTGATTGGTATCAGACATATGGGCTAATAGCGTTGGTCCGACTCATAGTGACCCTATGTACAACAGAAGGACACACTGCCCAGTCTTGTGCCATCTGCACAATTGTGCTTAGGTTTGGGCCCATTGTTTGAGCTTATTGTTGTAGCCATTGTGTCAATTTATCTTGTTGAGGGCCTTTCGTTTTGCTGC
>NW_022109768.1:796376-809935 GCF_000313985.2 Echinops telfairi
TGAGTCTGAAGAGGGATTTATAGATTGGTATCAGACATATGGGCTAATATCAGACTTATAGCCTTGGACTGGACTGGGTTGGGATGTTTTCTCCATGTTCAATTCCTTTTGTAGATAAACCTCTCCCTTATATACATATGTGTGTTTATGAATTTGTTTCTCTAGTCTACCCAGACTAACACAAGTATGCTGAGGGGCTACAACCTCGATACTTTCCTTTCTTGTATTTTAAATCATGTAGTATTTCCTTTCATTGTTGGCACAGCTGCCTTTGACTCCATGTACAGTTTCCATGCGAGAACAATTAAGTGTTGTGGAATTCCCATTCTTCTCACAGTTTTTCATAGTTTGCTATGGTCCACAAAGAAAAATGCCTTTGCATCATCAATGAAACACCAGCAACATCAGCAATGATATCCCTTATTCTTTGCCCTCTTCTGCATCTGGCTTGAATCTCTGGCTGCTTACTGTCAAAATACTGCTGCAACCCTTTTGAATGATCTTCAGCAAAAGTTTACTTGCATGTGATAGTAATGATATTGCTCTATACTTTTCACATTCTATTGGATCATTTTTTTTGGAATGAGCACAAATATGGATCTCTTCTAGTCAGTTAGCCAAGTAGCTGTCTTCCAAATTTCCTGGCATAGACAAATGACTGCTTCCAGTGCTTCAGCAACTTGCTGAAACATTTCAACTGGTAGGCCATCAGTTCCCAGAGCCTTGCTTTTGGCTAATGCTTTTAGTCAACTTGAACTTCTTCCTTCAGTACCATTGGTTTTTGATCGTATACTACCTTTTTTAAATCGTTGAATGTCAACTGGTTATTTTTGATACAATGATTTCATGTATTCGTTCCATCTTCTTTTGATAATTCTTGCATTGTTCAACATTATCCCCATAGAATTTTTCATTATTGAATTTTTTTCAATATCTTTCAGTATTGAGTTCTTTTAGTTTAAGAAATTCTGAGTGTGTTCTTTTAGGTTTCAATTCTAGATCTTAAAGCATATCACTATATTTTACCTTGTGTTCTTGAGCTCTCCTTTGAAATGTTCTGTTCAGCTCTTTTACGTAATACTTTCATCCATTTGCCTTAGCTACTCTATGACTCAGAACAAATTTCTGAGTCTCTGCTGACATCTACTTTGTTAGGGAGCCAGACAGGCACAGAGGGGTTGTCCCTCCCATGCCTGCACAGGCCCCCATAAAGGAGGTTGGGAAGAAATGGGGTGAGCATTAAAAACCTATGAGAATACTTTAAATGAGCATGCTCTAAATCGAGCACCAAACCAAGTGAGCATTACACATGGGTGGCCCCAAACTAGGTCCAGGTGGGCTTGATTCAGCCAATGGGGTCAACCAATACCTTTGACCACATCTTCCCAGCCAGAGGTTGGAAATCTCCCCGCAGCGGGAGGGTGTTCTCTTCTGACCCTGCTCCTGTGCTGGGACCATGCCACCCTCTCTCTGGCCTCAGTTCACTGCATGTATGTGTGCTATTCCGTGAGACTGCTCATGACTGGGGGTGAACCCCAGTGTGGTTTTTGTGTGGTTTGGTACACTTCCTGAAGTAGCGTGTATATTTTTTTGAGACTGTAAAACTGGAAACTTCTCTCATCCTTCATAAAAACTCACTTGGATTCCAAAACAGGCTTCAGCGTGAATTCTTTCTTGTGCAAAGCCAAGAACTGTGGTATTATCCACTCGAGAAACCTCACACTTTGATGATTTCTTTTTTAACTGTCTTTTTAATGTGTGATATTCTTGATGTTATCCAATAGCTTATCAGGTCTTTTCTCATTAGTGTTCAAGGTGTCAAATCTGTTCTTCAGATGGTCTGGAAATCCAGGTGGGATATACTCAGGTTGTATTTTGGTTCTCATGGATTTTTAAAAATTTTCTTCACCTTCAAACTGAACTTACATACATATGAGAAATTGATGATCTGTTCCAGTTGGCCCCTAGCCTCATATACGCTGCTGATATTGGACTTCTCCATCAACTCTTTCCACAGATGTAGTTGATTTGACTTTTGTGTAACCCATATGGAGAAGTTAATGGGTTTTCGTGTTGTTGAAAAAAGGTATATTATTATCTTACATCACAATGGGTTTAAGAGGGGTACGATCTGCAATGAGAAAGCGTATATACAAAAGAGACAGACAAAAGTTAAGGCATGAGGCTCTCTGCAGCAATAGCCCAGAGCTTTGTTAGGGAACAGCATATCTAGTCTTGTAGGTCATGTACACAGAGGCGGGATACAATTCTTAAAGCATACAAAGAACCATTAGCACTTCAACCAATTTATTCATAGACAGGAGGGGAGAATGAGACTGGAACACTGAGAAATTGATAAACTTGCAGGTGACTGCTTTCTGTAGCTTTGCTAGGGAACAAGGGCAAATTAAAAAATTCCATTTTATCTCAGATGGAGAGACAGACCAACAGTTGTTTCAATCAGCTTCCAGGACAAGCTGTTAATGTGTTGGTCCTGTCCCAATTGATAAGGAACAAACAGCTTTTTCCCCACACTTTATGAGATGACAAAATCTTTGGTGCAAACATTTTTCAGCTTTAATTCTATCACGAAGGGCACATTTTCCAACTACTGTTCCTTCCTGTTTGCTTCCGACTTTTGCATTCCAACCACCTATAATTATCAATGCATCTTGATTGCAAGCTTGATCAATTTCAGATTGAAGATGTTGGTAAAATTCTGTAGTTTCTTCAACACTAGCTTTAATGGTTGGTGCATGTATTTGAATAATAGCTGCATTGATTTAATTTCCTTGTTTGTAAATAGATATTATACTTCAAAATAGATCTCGAAATGATCTTTGTGGTGATGAATGCAACGCCATCCCTATTGAATCTGTCATTCCTGGTGTGGTAAATGAGAGACTATGTTAATGAGACACTCTGGCAAGGGGTGGAGTCGAACATGCCACTCAAATGGCAGAATACTGACACCTCCTTCATTTTTCTAAGCTTTTTGTATAAAAGCAAAATGAGAGGAGACTATCTCTCTACCTCTTCTCCTTCCTACCTGTTGTAACTTTGCTGCCCACCCTGATTGCTGCTGGCACCCTGCCAAATTTTTACCTATTTTGGGTCCACTTGAATGTGCATCCAGAGGCCTGTGATCTTTCTGGTTCCTGATTCGCCACTCTATGTCACCAGTATGCCAGCTATGTGACTCTGAAGAAAGACTTATGGACTAACACCAGACTTAGAGACTTGAGTTGGACTGGGCTGGGATGCTTTCTTTTGATATAAAATTGCTTGATATAAAGTTCTTTCTTATACATATTTGAGTGCCACTGGATTTGTTTCTCTAGACAATTTGACCAAACACACCCTGCATAATAAACCCTTTGATTTTCTGAATCAACATGTTCAATGCCACACCATTTTAGCTCACTTACACCTATGATATCGAACTTTTATGTGTTCTCTTTCATTTTTGATGACTTCCAATTTTCCTAGATTCATACCTCACATATACCAAGTTCCCATTGTTAACAGATGTTTTCAGCTGTTTCCTCTTATTTTGAGTCATGCCCAATAACAAATTAAGATCTATTCTACTTTTAATCACCTCATATGCATGTGAAAGTTGGACATTGAATAAGAAAGACTAAAGAACTGATGCATTTGAATTGTGATATTGGCAAAGAATATTTAAAGTACCATGGACTGCCAATAGGATAACCAAACCTAACTTGGAAGGAGTATGACAAGAGTGCTTTTTAGAGGCAAGGATGGTGAGACCTCCTCTTACAATCTTTGGATATGTTGTCAGGAAAGACCAGTCCCTGGAGAAGGACACCATGCTTGGTAATGTACAGGGACAGCAAAACAGTGGAAGGCCCACCCACACGAGGTAGATTGACATAGTGGCTATAGGAGCAATTATGGAGATGGCGCAGGAACAGACAATGTTTCATTCTGTTGTGTATAGGATTGTTATGGGTCATTAGTCACTCCATGGCACATAGCAGCAACAGTCCACAGTGTCACATTTTAAAATCTTTAATACATCATTCCTATAAGTATATAAAACAAAATAACCACAAGATCATTGCCAAGAAGATTCGGGCTTACCCAACACGACAGAGTAGAATTCTCCCAAAAGGTTTCTAAAGCTTTCAAACTTTATGGACTTGGACTACTCTGTCTTTCTCTTGCAGAGCAGCTGATGAGTTTGAACCGCTGATCTTTTCCGTTAGCAGCTGAGTGTGTACACTGAAAACCTTTTGTCATGTTTCCTATATCACTACCATTTTATTACTTTGCCTTGCAGCAAAACTCCAGAAAGTAGTATAGACTTCAATTTTTATTTTTTCAACACCAACGCAAGGGCACCTGATAACAACCACAACTACAGCCATATTGTCAGTGCCTTCTGAGCTAGGGGCTCCTTTTCTGGTATCCTCTCCGACAATGCTCTGCTGCTGTTCCAGAGATTTTCAGTAGGTGGCAGTATCTCATGCCATCTATCAGGTGTTAGTGACTGAGTTCCTCTGAAGTGGACAGCTTCTCCTTCTTTGTAGTCTGGTCTTAGTCTGAGAGAGCTGCTGAAATCTGTTCACTTTGGGTGAACTTGCTTATATTTTAAAATACCAGTGCCATAGCGTCCACAATCACAGCAACACACAAGCTACCACAGGATGACAAACTGACATGCCTAGACTCCATGGATCCAGATTCTAGATCGGCCTTAAGAAAGGATCTTAATTTTTCTGTCACTCAATTTCCCATCTATAAATAGGAATTCTCATCCACTTCAAGAAATTGATAAAAGGATTAAATAAAGTTAATATATATATGAAGTATTTAGAACAATGCTTGAGAAATAACTCTAAACCAGCGAGTGTTTGTTAAGTAAAAGCAAGGTAACTTTATTTAAATGGTGACACCATTTAAAAGTGAATAGAACAATTAGAAATAAACAAGAACTAAGAAGGTCCATGACAAGACATGTTGTTGTTGTTGTTGTTGTTGTTGTTGTTGTAGTTAGGTGCCGCCAAGATGGCTGTGCACAACAGAATGAAACACTGCACAGTCCTGCACCATCCTCACAATTGTTCCTTTGCCCACAACCATTGATGGAGCCACTATGTCAATCCACCCTATTGAGGGCCTTGCACTCTACCACGCATGATGCCCTTCTCCAGGGACTGGTCTTTCCTGACAATACAAGCAAAGCATGTAAGACAAAGTCTTGCCATCCTTGTCTCTAAGGAGCACTCTGGCCTAACATCTTCTGAGCAGATCAGTTTGTCCTTTGAGCAGCCCCTAGTACTTTCAATATTCTCCTCTAGTGCTGCATTTCAAAATTTTCTATGGTTTTCCTTATTCAGTGTCCAGCTTTCACACGCATATGATGAAATGTCTTGGGTCAGGCGCCCTTAAGTCTTCAAACTAATGTTCGTACTCTTCAATATTCAAAAGAGGTCTTGTGTCACAGATTTAAGTAAAGCTCTCATGACTGCTGCTTCCATTAGCATTGATGGTGGATCCAAGGAAGACAAAATACTTGATGACTTCGACGTTTTCTCCATTTAGCATTATGTCACCTATTGGTCCAGTTGTGAGGATTTGGTCTTCCTTATATTGAGTAATCCATACTGAAGGCTGCAATCCTTGATCTTTATCAGCAAGTGATATAATCCTTCCTTGCGCTCAGCAAGCAAGGTTGTATAATCTACATAGTTCAGGTTGTTAATTAGCCTTCCTCCAACCCTGAGGCTGCATTCTTCTTCATATAATCCAGCTTCTCTCCTGATTTTCTTAGCATACAGATTAAACAGTATGATTACAGGATATAATCCTGATATAAATATTTCCTGATTTTAAACCATGCAGGATTCCTTTGTTGGATTTGTACAACTGCCTCTTGATTCATGTACAAATTCCACATGAGCACAATGAATTATTCTGGAGTTCCCATTCTTCTCAAGGCTAACCACAGTTTGTTATCATCCACACAGTTGAATGCCTTTGCATAGTCAATAAAACACAAGTAAACACATTTCTAGTATTCTCTGCCTTCAGCCAAGGTCCCTCTGACATCAGCAATGATCCTCTTCTAAATCCAGCCTGAACTTCTGGCAGTTCCCTGTCAATGTACTGTCGCAACTGTTTTAGGGTGATCGTAAGCAAAATTTTCATGTGTGTGATATCAATGAAACCGTTCTATGGTTTAAGCTTTCTGTTGCATCACCTTTCTTTGGAATGGGAACAAGTAGAGATTTTTTCCCATTAAGTTGGCCAGATATGTGTCTTCCAAATATCCTGGAAGTGAATGCTTTCAGTGCTTTTTCAGATTTTGGAAGCATTTCAGTGGGGTTTCCTTCAATCCCTTGTTTGCGGTTAATGTATTTGGTACAGTTTGAACTCCTTCCTTCAGCACCACGGGTTCTTGCTCATATGCTACCTCCTGAAGTGGTGGGCTGTTGACTAGTTCCTTTTGGTACAGTGACTGTGTATTCTTTGTAGCTTCTCTTGATGCTTCCTGCATCAGTCAATAATTTGACCTTAGAATCTTTCAGAATTGTAATTTGAGGCTTGCATTTTTTTCTTGAGTTCTTTCAGTTTCAGATATGCTGAGCATGTTCTTTCTTTTGGGTTTTCTAATTCTAGGTCCTTGCACATTTCATTATAATATTTGGCTTTGTCTTCTCTAGCTGAGCTTTGAAATTTTCTATTCAGCTCCTTGATGTCATCATTGATTCCATTTGCTTTAGCCACTCTATGATTGTATTAGGCAGGGCTCTCTAGAGAAACAAAACCAAAACACTTATGAATTTATATATATATATACACACACACAGAGGAATATAACAGCTAATCTGTCCACACAGCAATACAGAGGGCTCAGTTTGACTCACTTCCATGGAACAGTTAATATACTGGAAGTTCTTCAACTCACCCAGGATGAGTCTTAGGTCAAGGAAGCAGACAGCAGAGTCCTCCCTAGGGCAAGGCAAGCAGAGTCTGCCCACAGGCAGCAAGCTGCAGGGTGGCTCACCAACAGCCTGCAGCTCAGGAGCTTAGCAAAACAGGCCCAGATGGGATATTGAACTCAAGCAATGCAAAGCAACAAGATCCACCAGCCTCAAGCTCAAGCGATGTACACACTAGCAGCGTGGGGAAACAGGTCTTAAAGGAGCCTCAAGCTCTAGCGACATGATCTATGGGTTGCCTTGTCCCACAGCTAGTGTACCTCACAAGTTGAGGCAGAGAACTAGCTAAAGCAGTTCTCTAATGGCCAAAGAGCAAGACAGAAGGGGGCATGGTGTGCAGAGACATTTATCTCTTTGCCCTCCAATCAAACTGCAACCTGCTCAATCCCACATATTCCTATTGGCCAGGTTGGAACACTAAGCCTATCTATCACAATGATTTAGAGCAAATTGCAGAGTCTCTTCTGGCATCCACTTTGATCTTTTCTTTCATCCATGTCTGTTTAATGACCTTTTGCTTTCTTCATGCGTGATGACCTTGGTATTCTCCCACAGCTGGTCAGGTCTTCTGTCATTAGTGTTCGATGTGTCACATCTGTTCTTGAGACGTTCTCAAAATTCACGTGGTTGTATTTTGATTCCTGTGGGCGTGCTTTAGTTTTCTTCTGCTTTATTGGGAACAACTTTATATGATCACCTGATTGTTCCACAGTTGGCCCTTGATCTGGTTTTAGCTACTGATTTTGAGCTTCTCCTTTGTGTCTTCCCACAGATGTAATTAATTTAATTTCTATGTATTCCCTCTGGAGAAGTCCACATGGCTCTTCACCTTTTGTGTTGTTGAAAAATGGTATTTGCTATGAACAAGTCATTGGTTTTACAAAATTCTATCATGTGGTCTCAGCTTCATTTCTATGACCAAGTTCATATTTTCTACCTACTCTTGTATATATAATGACAAGAGATATACAACATTAAATGAGTGTTGCAAGTGCTCTGATGTGTCCAGGGGGCTCTTTGTCTTGAGAACTAAAAACAGACTAAAGGACCAGAAATGGCAAATGGAAAGCAATGTCTATTTAGCAAGGAAAGAAAACGACCTGATGCAGTAGGAGGGGACTCATCTGAGTAGTCACTGAATGAACTGTGTGTAGGAGCTTTTAGCGGATGTGGCATATTTGACCTGTCAGTGTCTCCACATAATTAAGTGGCCAATATTGGGTCTGGTCATATTCCTTGGGTCTAATTGTGAACTTGGTCAAGCTCTGTCCAAGCTGGGTCTTACCTAGGTATGGACAAGGAACTAAGCAGACGAAGGGTCAGCAAAAAGAGTCGTGGGTTTGCTGATTTTGGAATTTAAAATCAGCCTGCTAGTTCAGTCCCTGATGGCTTAAGATTGGAAATTACCGTAGGCTTCATGACCTCCTGTCATTCCCAATGCTTCTGGTGAGGTCTCTTTCTCTTCCTGGGGCTTTCTCCTTCCGATCTCTCATAAGACATAAATATTATAAAGGTTGAGGGGCATTTGTGAGGCTGGGTTAAATTATGTAACAATTTGACACACACAGCAATTGACCACATTTGGTAGTGAGCTGCTAAAGTCAAATATGACCTCAACCTGTTGCTTTGCACATCTCTGCCAACATCATAACTGCTCTACTCTGTCCTGTAGTGTTACCTTGGCTTGGAATTGGCAATGACTGATGGTTTGGTGTATGTTGTTGCTTTTGCCCATTCTAAGTCAATCACCTCTCTGACACACAAACACATACTCTCTGTGCCTCAATCTCTTTTTCTCAGCACTTACTTTGGCGGAAGACAGAGGCCACATCACAAACAGCCCTTTGGGTTCACTCGGGTTTTAAGGAATTGGGGATTCCTGCCAACTGCCACATAAAATTAAAATGAAATCCTCCAAAACTAGTAAAACCTTCTGATGATTGAGGTTAGATTTGAAAGCTCTACTGAAACCCTATGAGAGACCCTGAGCCATAACTACCCAGCTAAGCTATTCCCAGATATTGGACACACAAAAACAGTGTGAAATAATACTTCTATTTGCAATAAATAACTGCAACCCTCTCATCATTGATTGATCTCCAAAGACCAGGTTTATATGAAAACCAGCATTATGAAAAAACGGAGGATGACTACATCAGATCACAAAACATTTATTTTAATCTCAGACTTAATTCTATTTTTTTTTTAACTTTTTTTTTTACTTAATTCTATTTTAAAAAATTAATCATTTTATTGGGAACTCTTACAGATATCATTACAATCCATAGTTCAATCACATCAAGCAATTGTACAATTGCTACCACATTTATTTTTAAAACGGTTTCTTTCTTCTTGAACTCCTTGATATCAGCTCCTCTTTATCCACTTCCTACCTCCTAGAAACCTTATATGTATATGAAGTATACACGTATTTTAAACATATATATTACATTTATATTTTATTATTTTTGGTATTTATCTATACAAGATAGGCAGGATGGAGAATCTTACAGAGGCAGATACTGGTCCATTAGTTCATCCCTGGGGGCCATGGGAGGGATGGAGGGGGAGGTGAGTGGTCACAGCAATGACGAATACAGGACAACAGGAAGTACTCTAATATTGATGTCAAGGAGGCTGGATCTTCTCTGGTCGAGTTTAATTAATGGAATTGTATCTGAGAGGAATTCCTGAGAGTTGAACAATGGATAAACATAATAGTGGGTAAGAGGAAAGAAAAAAAATACGTAAATATAGAAATATACATGTATTTGTTTATATATGTATATATATGCAAATGCAACAAGGAACAGTTGGACTTTGGGCCTCTACTTAAAGCTTACCCCAGTTCAATTATGGTTTGTTCTAATAACGCGGCATTGTATGATATTCACTTTCCCAAGACAATCGCTGACGACAAAGACATAAGCACATGTGGTGAAGAAAGCTGGTGGTGGATTATTAAAAGATATAGCGGGAAAACAATTAGTTAAATAAATAAAATAAAAGATATTGTGTCTGGGGTCTTAAAGGCTTGTAGTTAAACAAGCGGCCATCTTTCAGGGAAACGAAAAAGTCCACATGTAAGAGGTACACCAACCAGTGTTATCAAGAGGTTTCAATGGGAAAAGGTATCAGAAGTTCAAAACACAAGCAACCAAATGTTTGTGAATGGGCATGGATGTAGTGGAGACCCAAAACCCACCAGTAAGATAATTGGATATTTAGACATTCCCTCTGAGAAGGGCCACACAGAGGGATGAAAAATCCAAAGTACAGAATAGCACATAATTACCTTCTAATCCTTTAATATTTCTTCCCCTTCCTTTTATGGTTTGTATTTGGTTTGCCTCATTAATCATGTTAGATTTGCGTGTTCGTTTGTATATTTAAGATCGTTGGGTACAGGAAAGCCAAGCTAGATAACTGCTCAGGGAGAACCAAGAAGGGAACAGAACAGAGCAGCAATGGGAGCAATGTGAAGCCCCCAACCCCTTGAGGAGCCCCCCGAATAGACATCAGGCTAGGAGGGGCAGTTTCTGGAATCCCCCAGGACTAGTGGGGAGAGTGTCATAATACTCTGCGGACATACCTATAATGATCTATGCTTTTTTTTGCTAGCTATTATTATTTTTCTTTACATATATTTTTCTATTTCTTTTTGCCCTCTTTTTATTCAATGTTTCGTTTTCTTTTTGTATTGTCTACATCGCTGTTGGTCTGCCTACCTGCGCAAGATAGGTATGGGAAGCACACCCAAAGAGAAAGCAGCAGGGCCTAAGGTTCCAGAGGAAATCAGAGGGGGGAGGAGGCGAGGAAAGGGAGTGGTGAGCAAACAACCCCAGGGATCTGGAAGCAACTAGGGAATCAAAATCAACAACGAGGATGTAGAGATCCTGCGGTGTTGGAGCAACAGCAATCCAGCTGAGGGGAATTACTAAGAGGCAGAAGAAGGGCAAGTGCAATGGTGGGAAAGGAGGACGGTAAAAGAGAACGCAGGAAAGATCTAGGAAGCAAGGCTATGGATAGAGGTATAAACATAGGTGTGCACTTATGTAAATATATTAATTCATAAAAATAGAAGTTTTCACATAGGTACATATATTTATATGGCAAGACACTAAGGAAGTGGACAGCCTTTGAGCCTCTGCTCAGGCCCACCCTCAATGCAAGAACACTTGTTCTAACAACCTGGCATTCTGTGATGCTCACCCTCTGTGTTAGTCCAGGTAGACTAGAGAAACAAATCCAGGGGGATTCATATGTGTTTAAGAAAGAGGTTTATCCATAAGAGCAATTGAATATTGAGAAAACATCCCAGCCTAGTCCAGATCAAGTCTATAAGTCCGATCTTAGCCCATATGTCCAATACCAATCTATGAAGTCCTCTTCAAGCTCACAAAACACATGCAATGACATCAAATGCAGAAAGATGACAGGTCAGTTGGTGGGAAGTCTTGGGGATCCAGTGATGCTGTAGACATCTCAGTGCTGGCAGGGGTTTCCACGTGGCTTCTCCAACTCAGGGCACTAGTGTAGTTCCATGTGTCTTGTCAGCTGCAATGTCTCCCAGGGAGTGAGCAGAGAGAATGTCCAGCCTCCACGGAGGCATACAGGCATTCCCAGAAACTTCAGGAGAAGGCCATGCCCACACAGAGGCCTCATTGGCTGAGATCTGATTGACAGGCTAGACTCCACCCCTATACTCATAATCCTGTCAAATTGAGAGGCAAAATCCCAGCAAGATTGTTGAAGACAAAACGGCTGCACAAAAAAGTGATGAAGAAAGCTGATGGTGCCCAGCTGCCTAAAGATACAGCATCTGGGGTCCTAAAGGCTTGAAGTTAAACAAGCAGCCATCTAGCAAAGAATCAACAAGCCCACACGGAAGAAGCACACCAGCCTATGTGATCATGAGGTGTGGACAGGATCAGGTAACAGGCATCAAAGACACAAACAAACAAACAAACAAATAAACAAATCGTCCCATATTGTTGAGAAGAAGAAGGGTCGGAGCAGAGACCCGAAACCCATCTGTAGGCGGTGGGACATCCCCTACAGAAGGGTTGCAAGGAAGGGATGAATCAACCAGGGTGAAGTTTAGCACTGATGAGACATACACTATTCCTCTGATTCCTTGAGGCTTCCTGACCCCCCACTATCATGACCCCAATCCTGTCTTTCACTGAGGGCCAGGCTGGAGCATGTCCACAGGTACAGATAAATGCTCAGGACACCAGGAAACCAGGTCAGATAAACCCTCCAGGAACAGAAATGGGAGTAGCCATGCCAGGAGGGTAGGGGGAAGTGGGGAGAGGTGGTGGGTAAGAAACTTCAGGGGAAGGGAGACATCGGCCTGTGTAAGATATGAAATTAATTATAATTTATCAAGGGGTCACAAGGATGGGAAGGTAAAAAGAGGAGCTGATACCAAGGGCTCAAATAGAATGTAAATGTTTAGAAAATAATGATGGCAACATATGTCCAAGTATGCTTGGTACAATTGATATATGGATTGCTATAAGGGCTGTAAGAGCCCCCAATAAAATGATCTTAACAAAAAGGAAACAGTAACAGTAATGGTTCCTCGGGGGTATGGAAAGGGGTGGGAGGGGAATTAGGGAGCCGCTAGCACTGATGACAATAACCTGACTCGATGTGATCTGTGATAGAACAGAATTGTATGTGAATGGATATACTGGATCGTGTAAGATGTGGCAAACATACGAACCAAACAAAAAACTACTGTAGGGAAATTTTTTTTCATCTATATTTACTTTTTTTAAATTTGACCATTTAGGAAATATTTTGCGTACTTTCAGAAAGAGAGGGACTGGATATATAGAAATTTGGAAATGGTCACTGTAGAAGCCAAGAAATAATGTATTCGCCTCACAATTATACTTATTATTATGTTTGTAATCTCTGAAATGAATACCCTGGTGAAAATTCCTATTAGTTTTAGCGCGAGCTCCAAAAAAAATTAGGAAGCATTGCAGAAGGCACAGCAGGATGAAGGTCAAGTTAAATGCAAACACTGCATCTTCCAGTTTGAGATGAAAGAAAAAAAAATAAAGCTCTGAAAACAGGACTCTTCAAAAATGCCATATGCCTTCTTGAGACATCCTCAATTCTATCACGCGGAGACAGGAGAAATCAAATACTTTACCCCATTGTTTGTAATTTCCCGTGATTGCGTAAATAAAGGCTTTCATTTTTAACTGTCGAGGGCTTTCTCTAACGGATGAGAGGATGAAACTTGTGCCTGGTGCTCCCGGAAAAGCAATGAGAATTCAAACACCTTCCAGGGAGCCATTTCCAGGAACTGAGCTCAGAGGACCCAAGGGCAGCGGCTCCTTCCTGCTACCTTCCCGCCCTGAACCCGGGGAGGGGGGCGGAGCCGAGAAACCGAAAGCGGACGGAGCCGGCGTCGCTATGGGGCTTGGCGCGCTGGCGCGGTGGCTCGGGGTCCTCTGCTGCTGCTGCTGCGGGAGCGCTGGCCCCGCCACCCTCGCGGGACGGGCCGCCGCCTTCCGGGTAGAGCGCGCTCCACGTTGACCTTGAGCCCTTCCTGCGCGGGGACCCGGG
>NW_022109768.1:810817-822026 GCF_000313985.2 Echinops telfairi
AATGCTCCTCCTTGACTGACTGTCCCTCCTTATTTTTGGCCCCAAACAAGCTCTAACCTTTTATCTCCGCTTTCTTATTCTGCATCTCAGATGTAGCTCCTGAAACCAGAAGGGCTCAATCACTCCCTTGAGGGCAAAACTTCTGTCCTGTATTCTACTTCTGCCCTAAGCTTGTTGCATATTGTGTTAATCCAAAATAGAGGCATGTGAGACGAGATGGAGTAGAATAGTCTCACCTGTACTAATGTATGTATTCCTAAAATTAAAATTTTTTTAATCATTTATGCAGACCAGAGGTTCAAGGGAGACAGTGTTTGTGTGAGGTTTCTTGAGTGGAGTGGGTAATACCTCAGTTCTTGGCTTTGCACAAGAAAGAATTCACACCGAAGCCCATTTGTAATGCGAGTAAGTTTTATCAAGGAAGGGAGAAGTTCCAGGTCTTACAGTCTCAAATAGGGTACAGGCTATGTCAGGGAAGCGTGCCACTCACAACTGGACACGAGCAACCTCACGGAACAGTGCACCCACACCTGTGGAGCTGAGGCCAGGAGCGGGCGTTGACAGGGAGCGTGAGCGGCGTCCCAGTGAGTGAGTGCTTCCTGCCTTTCTTCTAGCCCACCCTCTGGCTGGGGAAGGGGTGCTTGACGGTATCTGTTGACCCTGTTAGCTGTGTTAAGCCTACAGGGTTATGTGCTGGGCCAGGCCTAGTTTGGACACCCAGGTGGACCTCCCACCTGACTTGGGGCCTGAATTTGAGTATGCCCAGTTAAGGGGTTCCCATAGGTGTATAATGCTCCCCTGATTTTCTAGGGAGCCTTCGCGGGCATGGGAGGGACAACCCCCTTCCCCTATTCTGGCTACCTCGCCTCTGTGTGGTACTTTGGTGGTACTGTGGTTGCATACTTAGCTGCTAATCAGAAGATTGGAGGGTCAAACCCACCAGCCAGCACACTTACCAGCCACTCCTTAGGAGTCAGATGCGGGTCTGCTTCTGTAAAGGTGCTGTGAAGTGGTGCTGTTGTACTCCATTTCCTTATGGTAACTATGAGTTGAAATCAGTTTGAGAGCAATGAGGTGACTTATATATATATATTTATAGTTTATAAATATGTGTCGATTAATGCCCACTGGGCATTATGTAATCGGGCTGCTAACTGCAAGGTAGGCAGTTGGAAACCACCAGCCGCTCCAGGAGAGCAAGAGGAGGCTTTCCACTTCAGTCCAGAGTTGCAGTCTTGGAAACCCACACGGGCGGTTCCACCCTGTCCTGGATGGTTGCTAGGAGTCGACATCGACTCAGTGGCTGTGAGCACCTGCTGTGAGATGGCGCATTTTGTGATTGAGACTTCAGGAGAATACCATATCATACTCCGGTCCTGTTTTCTCTTGTATCTTGAGCAGGCTTCCTCGATTACCAGGGAATGGCAACAAGCTGAGAGCGATTTGCTTTTCTGTTTAGTTTGCAATTCATGTCACCAGCAATTTTGTCCACATCTGATAATAGGTCCCTCATATGTTTCCTAATCTTGTCGTTTTCAAGGAAGATTTTGGTATCTTATAAGCGCTTGTAGGATTTCTTCTTTTTGTCCTCGAGGATTGCCATGATTGTCGAGTGGGACAGGCTTATATCATGAGCCAGTAGCATTCACTGGGTTTCACCTTCATGTTGTTTAATAACTTTGTGTTTCACTTCCCCACTGCTACTTACCCCCCTCCTCCCCTCCTGTTGCTGCCACCGTCCTGGTTTGGCTGTGTCTGGATGCCATGATAGTACTCCATGCAATGTTTTTTAAAGAGCCAAAGACATGTGACACGAGAGTTTGGGTGTTGTTGCCTATAAGTCTAAATACACACTACTAGAGGGTAAACATTTTAGATAGAACGTATAATATAATACATAAGTCAGTGGCATAGTGCAATAAAGGACAATGGCGGGCCATATCTGACCTCCTCTGGCTTCCCAATTGCCTTAAGGCAGGGGCCAGGCAAGCCTTCATGGTCATTCTGACACCAACTGTTCTTCCCCTATCGCTGTTCGTCAGTGCTGGGTTCAATAATTGTTTGCAATGGCCACAGAAATCACAGACAATATTCACATGTAAAGGGGTTATTAGGGAAGTTAGTAGGCTACCCCAAGTCAGGATCAGCAAATAATAAGGTATTAGTCTCCTCAGCCAGCACCCATGTCTATCTCGAGTTCTCAGCTTCTCAGCCACGTGAAAGCCACATTTCTCTCCCGTTTGTCAGTGACATGGTTTCTTGACCTTCGTCTCCCTTGGCCAGGAAGCCAGCCAGGTTGTCACTGTGTTGCACCGTTCCATCGCCTCAGGCCAGACAAAAAGAAGGTGCCACATAGTCTCAGTGCTGCTCCTTTGAGTCTCTTTGCCGCCATTTGTGATACATCTGGTCTTGGTGCTCTCTGCCACTTCAGACCAAGGTCTTGAACGTGCTCTTCCCATATCTTCAGGGCTTCTCTGTTGTCTAGTTCTGCTTCAAAGACTGCTCATCAAAGAGGGATCATCCCCCTCCACCCCGCCCTTTTATAGCCATGGGGGTTATAACAAAAACTGACCAACCCCTGGACTCTTAGTGTATACTTGCAATATTTACTTAGTCCCATCCAAGCATTTATTGGGAGTTATAGAGACTTGGGTATGAAAGCCATATTAAGAAATTTCACTCCAGCACACATAGACATTTATACCATAGGTTCTATATATAGCATATCATATACCTGGCAGCACAATTGCTCTATATATGAGATATAGGTGTTTTGTGCAGGAAGCTATTGTGTTTGATACAACACACTCTCCAACCAGGATTTCTGAACGCTATTATAACTTCATGAGAATATCCCTGGTGGTGTAGTGGTTCTGAGTTGATTTTGGATCCTCAAGGTTAGCAGTTTGAAACTAGAAGCCACTCCACTAGAGAAAGATAAGGCTTTCTACTCCCATAAAGTGTTACAGTCTTGGAAACTGGGACAGTTCCACTCTGCCCTACAGCGTTGCTGTGAGTTGGCATTAACTCCATGACAATGAGTTAGGTTTTTTAAATGATAACTTTAAAGGACCACGGATGTATAGGCGATAGACTGTTGCTTGAGTAGATGTTATACAGCATATAACTAGTTACATATTTGGAGTTCCTGGCAGGAAAGGTTAAGTGCTCAGGAAGAAAGGCCTGGTGACCTTGCAATAAGTCACAGCCTTGAATACCCTGAGACGCTGTGAAAACTGCACGTCAGGGGTGGCTTCTGGTTGCCTTGAACTTCACGAGGAGAACAGAGAATCAGCATAAACCCGGTGCTGATTCCTAGGAGGTGGATGGCTGACCTAGCTCCTTTCTCCAACATTTGTACCAATTTGACACCAGCCCTCATTCGCAAGCCTCTCTTCATTCCTCTGCTGGGTTTAATAACTGATTTTGATGGCCACACAGAACTCATAAACCATTTTCTTGATGGTGAGGTTTATTAGAGAGGTAGCGGTTTGGGTGCTGTGTACTACAGAGAACCTATAGGCTGTATTGGCAAAAGTAGCAAATAACGAGGCCTGAGTCTTTGGGTCCTGGTGTCTTATTTAAGGGCAGCAATCGGTCACATTGTTCTTGCAAACTGCCTAGGAGATGGTTCTGAGATGTATTTAGGACAGGCAGCTGGGAACACAGAAAAAGTGCCTGATAAGTTAGTACTGTCTTTTAGGGTCATAAACCACTGCCATTGAGCCCAGTCCTGCTCATCGCAACCTACAGTACCGAGTAGAACTGTTCCTCGGGATTTCAAAGACTGCAAATGTCTACAGGAGCAGACAGCCTCATCTTTCCCCCACTGAGTGTTTGGGGGTGTAAACCTTTTCATTAGCAGCCTAACACCTGTCCCAGAGGGCACCATTTATGGTCACGAATTTAGAAAGCAGTGAAAGGTTTTTGTTTTGTTTCATTCTACCTTATTCATTGTCATAAGTCCCCAAGGAATATTCCCTATGTGGGAAGTGCGATGGCACCTATGACCACTTTCCTACATGTTACCACTGTATTACTTATTGTTCAGTGAAGACTGAGCTTCTTGACTTGTAATGGGATCCTCCCAGGAATACTGGCAAAGGGGACAGCGGCCTCTATCTTCACTCCTTTAGAAACTTTCAGTGTTCAGGAAACCCCTAATGGTCACATACCCCTTGTTCTCTTTTGTGCCAGCCCAAGTGTGACTCATGTTTACTGATGCTCATCAGTACACCGAAGGACAGGTAGCAGGCTTCTTTCTCTCGGGGACAGAGACACAGTAATGGATCTAATAATTACCTATACTCATTTTTTATCAGTGATTCCACCGAAACATACGTATAAGTCTGCAGAAAATTCCACAGGTTTTTTTTCTTATGTACTGCTGCCATACAGACACATACCATTTTTAAACAAAATCATTTATATCACAAAGCATGTTCATTTATGCACGACTGGAAAATCATAGTGTTTTTCAGTTAGTGATCCTAATTAATGAACTATAGGTACATGCTTATCATACTCCAAAATTGAATTGTTTCCTTCAAATAACTTTTATCCAAGTTAATTACATACAAATAGCTTTGGAAAGTTAATATATTATCCATCAATGAGCTTTTTTCTTTTCCTTTCCTTTTCTTTTCCTAGGAAAGTTTCATTAGACATCGATGTTTGAATTCTGGATTTTCTAATGAAAGTTCTACTGCCTTCTATGGAATAAATCAATTTTCTTATTTGTTTCCTGAAGAGTTTAAAGGTATGGGATATTTGTACGAATTGATGAGTTTCCTGATTTTAGCCAGTTCATTTAACTTATATATATAATTGCTTTCATTGTAAATCTAATAAATTGAGTAAGAGGTAGCCATTATTAAATATTAATGAACTAAAAGTCAGGCACATGCCAAGTGCTGAGAGTTAAAACAATAGATTTATGATTAAATCAAAATAATAATGATGCGGTTGCCATTGGGAAGATTCTGGCTCAGGTCAGACATGAGCCACGTTTCAGGCTATAACTGTATTCCATAGTTTGTTTGTTTTTAATAGCTGAGATTTCCAGGCATTTTTCCTAGGAACCTTTGGACAGATTCCAGCTACCAATCTTTTGGTTTATAGCTAAGTGCTTAACTATTTTCACAACGTTAAAAAATGTAATTGTACCTATTTCATTTGACTATAAGGCACATTGTCTTTAATTTGTTGTCAGTTTTTGCTGCTCTCTCTGTTCAGGACACCCATGATTCCTTAGTTAATGATAAAATGGATGATGCTAGCTATATTCATTTTTATGATTGGTCTGGTTCTACCACACACATCATTTAATATGCCAACTCCAGCCCTGCGCTAGGAGTTTTTATCTTTTCTAGCTCTCAGCTGGATGGAGTTTCTAAAATGGAAAAAAACAAAACAAACCTAGACTGGCATATTTCTTCTTGAAAAGTTTATACAAAACGTTTCTTTGAAAATACCAAACCGCGTCTATGGCCATCAAGTTGATTCCAACTCATAGCATCCCAATAGGACAGAGTAGAACTGTTCCTCAGGGTTCCCGAGACTGTAAATCTTTATGGGGGGAGGCAGCCGGGTCTTTTTCCTGTAGAGCAGCGGATGGGGTTCAGTCCCTAAATTTGTAGTTAGCAGTTGCACAACTAACTCAGTGCAACCAGAGCTTCTGACCCCTTGAAGAGGTCCAACAAAAAGAATCCGGAGGATTTGACCCTACAATATAGGACTAGTTACTTTTTCATGTCATGTTTCTTTTATTCAGCCATTTATTTGAGAAGCCAATCTTCCAAGTATCCCCGATACTCAGCAGATGGACGAATTTCAATCCCCAACATATCCTTACCAGTAAGATTTGACTGGAGAGACAAGCATGTTGTAACACAAGTGAGGAACCAGCAGATGGTAAGTTTCAGATTCTCCTAAATACAAATCTTAGCATGGAAAGGTGTTGAGATCAAATTCATTCAAACGTATCATTGTGCCCCTCATTTCTCTAGATAAAATCAAGCCTTAGTCATTCAAAAAATCAGTGAAAGGAGAATCTCTATTGGCAGAAGGGCTGGATGTCAGAGCCCTGCCTCTTCTCCCTGAAGATCAGCCTTCATTGGTGTGTTCTCACACTAATACCATTGCCAAAAGCATGCTCACTCAAGGATGCTTCACTATAGCAGAATCCAGATTCCATGCCTTCTGTACATAGCAGATGGATGGCTAGACCAGGTAAACATGCCTACTACATGCCAAGTTGTTCAAAATGGAAACGGTCTTGGAATAGTAACATACAACTGGAAATGTGGCCCGATTTCTTGAGTTCTCATGCCTTACACATTATCTCCATCAGAACACCCTATCCCCAACCCAGCCTCCCATGAGAGCACACCTTTTTTTCTCCGATCTTAAAGGTGTGGTCAGTTTTGCTACATGGTGACGTGAGAGTATAACCCCAACTTACTGCCATCCAGTCGATTTTGATTCATGGTGACCCTGGAGGGCAGGTGAGAACACTCCCGTCTGAGTGCTTAAGACTTTAAATCGGTACAGGAATTGAAAGCCCCATCTTTCTCCTGTTAGTGACTAGTGGGGTCCAGCGGTAGCCTTGTGGCTAGCAGCTGAGGGGTGGCTCGCTGCACCACCACTGCCACCATCTGTACAGAACGGCCCAGTCAAGGGGTATGCAGCAAATGCAAGGAAGAGCAGCACTCAGAAACTTCATCACAGGGGAATTTAAAAATAGGGAATTAATTTGTAAAAACTATAGCACCGTTTCACAGCTATAACTGATTTTTAAATAGAGGAGCATCAACATTTTTATCAGAATTAAGTTCTGGTCTTAACCAAAGAAAGATTTTTTTTTTTTCTGGTTAAATAGAAGCAATGCTGGAAAATGTTACTAGAGTCTGTTAGGAGGAAGGCAGCCACATCCCGTACCACAGACATAGGATCACATTAGCTTCCTTGCCCTGTGCATGCATTCCTTGGCTTTTTAAGGTTTCATCACATGGGTGATGTTCTCAGAACTGCAGTCCAGCTATGCTCTGTGCCTAGTAGATGAGACTGGGCTCAAGAGGTTCTGGGGAATTTCGTCCCTCCTTGGAACTTTAGGTACCACATGCTCTGTTCTCACTAGGTGATGATGTCAAGTAGCAATGGGTTCTGGAGAAGGTAGTCCCTTTTGGGAACTTCAGTCCAAACAATAATGCTAGTTCTATTTAAAATAGATTAAAGGGTTCCTTAAGAGAGAATGTCTGACTAACACAACTTCTGTTCCATTCAGTTATACAAGGGAACCATTCTTGCTTCCGTCTCTGGTCCAGATCTCCACTCCTGCTCCTCTGCTTGGTCTCAGGGGAAGGAGAGTCAGGGATAGGAGGAGGGATTGAAATGTGCTGCTGCTGTAAAACTAAACCGCACAGCCCCCAGATCCACTCCTAGTGACCTCAGAGACAGAGTAGAACTGCTCCTTGGGGCTCACAGGCTGTGGGGGCAGAATTGACAGCAATGGGGTTTTACTAACCTGAATGTTGACATTGACTAATCTGAATGTTGACGTTGACTAACCTGAATGCCGAACCCACACAGCGGCGCCTGGGGTGGGGGGTGGGGGCTATGAATCTGCTTCCATAAAAATTACAGCCAATTTTTGAATGTTGATGGGGGTCTTTTTCTTTTTACGCATTATTTGTATTCTTGTCTTTATACTATTATTCTTTTATCCTTACCTCCTTAGTGTGATTGTGTTTTTCATTGTCTTCTGTTGGGTCTCCCAGCTGTGAAGAACAGGAGTGGATACATAATGATGACAACTGATACAAGGGGACAAGGGTGCAGGGAAATGGAAGGAGAGGGTATTTCTTGTGTAAATAATGAAGGTGGGAGGGGGAGGGTTCACTAGAACAGATTGTGATTGCGCAATTCATTTTAAAGGGGCTTTAACCATTTGGGAGTTGGGGGAGGATGCTCTAAAATTCATGTGGTAATGATTGTACAATTATCCTTGATATGATTGAAATATTGAACTATTGGATTGTATGCTATGTAAATCAGGTGCCAATAAGCCTGTGTGTAAGCTGCATCTGACATTCTCTGGCTACACAAGGGAGCTGGAAAATCCAACTACACCCTAGCACAAGGTAAATTCAGACGAGACAGAAGTCAGACAGGCCTCCACTTTTCAACCTTCTTTACCCTGTTTGGTCTCCAAGTGTCCCTCCGACAGCAATCAACTTCTCTGATGCATTTGATAAGTAATCCATTGCAATGCCACACTGAATCCAAAGTAATCAAAACTGTGGGGGTCTGTTCGGTTAGTTGCAAGAACGATGAGGCTTTCCAGTCCCATAAAGCACATAAGGGCAGTTCAATCCTGTGCTATATGGTTGCTATGAGTTGAATCGATTGGATGGCATTGAATTTGGTTTTCATTTGATTAGAGAGTTAAAGGTTACAAGTTACAGGTTACAAGTCAGGCTCCGAAACATTAAGGTTACAATTCTTATCTCCACAGTGCTTCTTCTTGGCCATGCCTTAGAAGGCATCCCTTTTTAGGGTCTTTTGCCTCTCAGCCATGTGTACGCTCAGCCTCTTCCCCTCTCAGACAAGTGTTACAAAACTCCTTCAGCACTGATAGCTGCCCAGTGGGTCTCCATTCTGAAGGCCGGCCTTCTGCCCAAAGAAACTTTACTCCTTCCTTGGGCCAGAAACCTATCATTCTGTTTCACCATCCACCCCTGTGCCTTTGCACTGTCCTTTGTCTCAGTGTTCCTCCTCTGCCACTTCCCAATGTGGGGATCTTAGATTCACTTCTCCTGGCTCCTCTTCCAGGGTGGTCATGAGCTACCCATTCCTGCTTCTGAAAAGCCTCACATATATCCAGTAGAATGAGAATACTGACCAATCCCTTTCTTAGAATTTTATACACCCAACCATTGGTGAGAGTTCAAACGAGTAGATAGAAGAGGCATATTAAGTAATTTTCACTTTACTGCACATGTTTTAAAAGGTTGTATTTGACATAAACCAGTGCAAGTATGAGCTATGAGGAGGTACACACCCCCAATCCCCCCCCCTCCCAAAAAAAACCCCAACCGAATTGTGCTGGGCAGAGCGGAGCTTTCATAGTAAGCATTTTTCTTGTTTGGCGAGCATTAAGCAACTCGCTCTGAGTTAGTGCATCCAGTGGTGTCGCCTGAGAAGGTTCTCTCTAGTCACCGTGAATTTTTTCATGACCGTAGTTGCTTTCAAACTTTGGTTTTGGTGATGGCCCATTTAAAAGAACAGCATGTGACTCTGAAATTCTGTTTCCTGCTTGGGGAAAATGCCACGGAAACTGTTGTGATGTTGAATACAGCTTCCAAGGACAGCACTATGGGAAAAAAGTCAAGTATACGAGTGGTTTTCTCATTTCAAAAAAGGTGAAATGTCGATTGATGGCAAACCTCATTCTGGATGTCCCTCATCTCCCAAAATGAGGAAAATGTTGACTTGCAGTGCATTTGAAGTTCATTCCACCAGGTCAGAAATCAAGATGTCTATTTAGAGTTTTTGAGAAGATAGCCCAACTCTGTGTGACCAAAAAAAGGCCTGATCTGTGGCATGAGGGGGAGTGGTTTTGCCACCATGCCAGTGCACCTGCTCACACACGCAGCCATCTCAGTGCCAGGTTTTGGCAAAAGACAGCATGCCTCTCTGGCCGGATGCCCCTTACTCACCTGACCTCGCTCTGTGTGACTTTCTTTGCTTCTGTAAATTAAGAGGGACATGAAAGGGCAGCGATTTGATGACACAGAAGAGGAAAAGGAAAATAACAAGGAGGTGCTGTCAGCCATCCAAACAGATGAATTTGAAAAATGTTTCTAAGAATGGAATCACAGATTTGACAAATGTATTACATATAATGGAGACTACTTTCAAGGTGATAAGGTTTTTTATAAAATATTTAAATACATAGCTTTGAAAAAAAAGTTGTTTCTTTTATACCCCCCTGGAGATCCATGATAACAATATTTTTAAATTACCCGAATATTTTAACAATTAAAAGAAACTTGGGTTTTCATTTATTTTGTTTTCAGTTTAAAAATCTAGATGGACATGTATGTTTTGTAAGCTTTCCGATTCTCTGAACTTTACTTGCTTTGATATACTTTCTGTATTAGACTGGGTTGTCTAGAGAAGCAAAACTAGTGACTCCTATGTGTGTGTATATCGAAAGAGATCTATCAAGAAAGGACTCACACAGTTGTAGAAGCGGGTAAGTGCAGGCCCATTCAAGTTCATGGATGTCAAATGCAAACTGAAGGCTTTGCCTGACTCCTGCAGCTGCAGGGACTGATGAACAGGAAGAAGGAATATGCAGCAGGAAGGAGCGCGGGCTGGTGGATACTGAGCTGAATGAATCTGAGCTTGCCAGGCTGCTGATAGCTCCTGGGAGTGGCAGGCAACATAGCAGGAGATCGGCAAAACAGATACAGGATCCACATCCAGTAGGAGAAGTGTTCTACCTTCCACACGCTGTCGATGTATACTGAGAGAAACCTCCTTCAATCGTATCAAGGCTGCGACCACATTAAAGAGGTTTCTTCTCCCTGTAACTGTTTGGCTGCTTCACAGAAGAGCCATCCCTGTGTTAGGTCCTATTATGGAAGAATCCTGATTCACATAGGTTGACATAACACCTAGTTATCACACTTTCTATTTCGCGATGTGGGTAGCTTTGATTTAAAAACTATAAATATAATACATATCACCTTCCTCTTATATTTTTAAACAGTGTGGGGGATGCTGGGCCTTCAGCGTAGTAGGTGCAGTGGAATCTGCATGTGCAATCAAAGGCGAGTCTTTGGAAACCCTGAGTGTACAGGAGGTCATTGACTGTTCCTATAATAATTATGGCTGCAGCGGAGGGTCCACACTCAATGCTCTGAACTGGTTAAAGAAGGTGAGTGATTTTTAACTGGAGTTGTTTTTTTTTTTGGAACTTGCTTAATTTAAACAACTTAGAAATTTAAATAAGCAAAGATCACATGAACTAATCAGACAACTTAAAAATGAATTTTTCCTAGATTGGTACGTCATCAAAAACTCTTAGGGTAAAAAAATCATAACTGAAATCCACTACAGTCTATGTTTATGGTTATTGCTTATCTTAGAAAAAAATACTTGCTGCAAGTAAGTGCCACCATGAGAACAAAGAAAAGTGAGA
>NW_022109768.1:823034-825580 GCF_000313985.2 Echinops telfairi
GTGCTTGGAAGAACTGTCATTTGTCACATAATGACCTAGTCTTCGGGATCTAACTACAACAGTGAGTGAGGACGTGGTGTGTAGCAGTGTCCCTCGTTGTTCTTATGCTTTCTAAGAGTGTCTCCAGTCCAGGGTTAACTGCATAAAACCAAAGCATATGAACCCTATTGTGGTTTATTTTATTGTGTGTGTGTGTGTGTGTGTGTGTGTGTGGGTGTGTGTGGGTGTGTGTGATCATCATCAAAGCAGGGTTTCTAAGACAGAAATGTCCTTCAGTATAAATGTCCTTTACTGAATTTTGAGTCACTGACAATGGTAACATAAGCATTGGCCTGGTAATCACAAAGTCAACAATTCAGTCCACCAGCTGCTCCCAGGGAGAAAGATGAGGCTCTCTGTTCCTTTAAAGATTCATAGTCTTGAAAATCCTGTATAGGGTTGCAATGTGTTGAAATGGCATGGTGGCAATGGGTAGGGTTACATGCTAGGAGATGCTGTGTGCACATTGTGAGGACAATGAATTATATGTCTCTTCCCTGGTCCCTGAATGATGCAAATGTTTAATGCACCTGACTGCTCACAAAGAGGTTGAAGGTTTGGTTTCAATTTGAGAAAGACAGAGCTTGGTTATTTACTTAACAAAATAAAAATTCAGCCATTGAAAAATCCTCTGGAACATAATTCTGCTTGGTCACACATGGGGTCACTCTGAGTCAGAATTGAGTCAATAACAAATTTGTATCTTTTTGTCCTTGCCATAATTGAAATGGGAGAGTTCTATAGAATGAAACACATGGGAGATGACTAGCATAGAGAGAAATGGGTAGAATGCTGATGCTACACGTTATATTGTCTAATGAGTTCACAGACTTGCTACCCCAAACCTAGACTAAAAACACTAGATGGAAAATGTTGCCATAATTCTTCATGAACCAGTTGACTAGACTTTGTCATCAGATAGGTAGGGATTCGAGAAAGTAAAATCTGGGCAAAAGAGGACTAAAAGCAAGAACGAAGGATATTGTCTGTCATTACCTAGGACATCCAAAATAAGAACCTAATGATTGAATTTAAGAATATTAAGGACAAAATAAATCAAAGTAATCAACTACGTACAGGATGAAGATGTGGCCCAGGTGAAATTTGTGTTGACACATTGGAGTAATTGGCTTATTTGTAAAGTGATTAAACACTAGTGGACACTTCTGGTGGCTTTCTTTCAGACCCAGGTAAAGCTGGTGAGAGATTCAGAATACCCATTTACAGCACAAGACGGGCTCTGCCAATACTTTTCTAGTGTACATTCTGGAATTTCAATCAAAGGCTATTCTGCATACGACTTCAGGTAAATGCCTTTTCTACCTTTTTCTCTGTTCTTTCACTTATGATCTGTTAACTGTTCAGAATTAATAATGTGGTGAAAGACATTACTAGTTCTTCCTCTGAATTTGTATTAAAACTTGTTTTTTTCCTCATTGGACAGAATAATTGACAATAACAATGGAGAGTTATAGGTGTGTGTTTTGGTTATAATCGCCTTACTATTTTATGTCTAATTATAATTGAACTATCTACTGTAAATTAGCATACTTAAATCCAATTTCGGGAGAGCTGATGTAAATTGCAGGAATGCAGGACGGCTGGTGGCGCAGTGTTTATGCAGTGGGCTATTGACTGTAGGGTCGGCAGGTGGAAAGCATCAGGGCAGGGCTTGCTGGTCCCACAGAGTTACTCTTGGAAACTCAACAGGGGCAGTTCTACCCTGTCCTACAAGGTCATTGTGGGTCAGCATCGACTCCATGGCAGCAAGTTTGGTTTTTTTGGCTTGATGTTGAAAAGTTGACTTTTCAAAGTCGTCAGTGGCTCTGTGTGTTAGTCTGGGTAGACTAGAGAAACAAATCCATGGACACACATGTGTATAAGAAAGAGATTTATATACAAGAGGAATTGAACTTTGAGAAAACATCCCAATCCAGTCCATGGTCATAAGTCTGATATTAGCCCATATGTCAGATACCAATCTGTAAAGTCCTCTTCAGACTCACGAAACCCATGCAGTGACGCCGAATGTAGAAGATCACAGGCAAGGGGGTAGAAAGTCTTTGGGTCCAGTGGCGTTGTAAGCATCTCAGCGCCGGCAGGGGTCTCTCTGTGGCTTCTCTGCCTTCAGAGGTCTGGATGCATCCATGTGGCTTGTCTTCTGCAGTGTCTCCCCGGAAGTGACGGAGAGAGAGAAGTGTCTTCCACCTCCAAGGAGGAAGTACGAGATTTCCCAGAATTCTCAGAAGGCCCCATTGGCTGTCTCCAGATTGACAGCCTAGACTCCACCCCTACACTCTGAATCCTTAAATTGACACCAGATTAAGTGACTATCACACTCTGGACGAGAAAAGTCCTGGTGAACCGCTCCCATAAAGCCTAGGGAACCCAGTTGGGCGATTCTCCTTTGTCATCTACGGTTGGTATGCGTCAGAATAGACTCCAGGACACACAACAACGAAGTCAGTTTGCGTTATACTCTGTATTTAACGCCTTTCTATTGCCAC
>NW_022109768.1:827664-830602 GCF_000313985.2 Echinops telfairi
GTTTGTGGAAAAATTCCATTTTCTTTTCATTTCATTTGCCACAAACTTTTAGAAGCCTCCTTGTTTGGGAAGTTATATATTTAGTGTAGGTAAGTCCAGATATTTCATTTCAAATATTACATAAAGCATAATATTGCTTACAGCAGGTTTGGAACTATAGAGGAAAATAGAATGTAATCTACTAGTTTCAACAGAAAGAATTCAATATAGGGAATTAGCTATCCAGGAGTTTGAAGATTGAAAACCTGCAAAGGAGATGCTAAAGTAAGCCCTAAATTAATAATTATAGGAAGCAAATACCAAGCCTCAAACTCAAATCCAAACTCACTACCCTCAAGTCGATTCCAACTTACAACAATCCTATAGGCCAGGGCAGAACTGTCCCTGTGAGTTTCTGAGACTGTAACTCTTTACAGGGTTAGAAAATCCTATTTCTGTCCTATTGTGTGACTGGTCATTTTGAACTGCTGACCTTGCAGTTAGCAGCCCAACATGTAACCACTATTAGAGGACCAAATTAGAACTCATATTCTCAAATATTGAAGTCCATACATTTTTTTACCTGCCTCTACTCTGAAGGCCAGGAGCTCTTAGTTTGTGACTGTCCTCTGACATTAGCCACCAGCCAAAAGTCCCTAGGAACATCATGCAGAACCAGAAAAGAGCTAAGAAAAAATATACACTGAAGCAATCTAGGATGGGAAAAAAATTACAGGGAGGATTTTGCATGCATTTGCCCATCAAACCCCAGGAGTGAGCTCATAGAATTCAAAATAGAATATGACAATGTCTTTATGAGTAGGCCAAAGGGAAGTAACCCACTGGTAAATCAAACAATGGTCTGAGAAGTTAGCACACAATATATACACGGAATTATAGGGCGCATGAGATGGAAATGAAAAGTCCTAGTGGTGTCGTGGCGACTCATTGGGCTGCAATCTGCAAGGTCTGCTGTTCGAAACCACCAGCTTCCCCTCGGGAGAAAGGATATTCTGCTCCCTTAAGCAGTTACCATCTCAGAAATTGTATTGACCTATAATAATTGATTTACTCAATGGCAGTGACTTTTTTTGCTGCTGGTTGAGATGGAAATCACATGATCCTCAAGCATCTACCAGGAAGGCTTCTCTGAATCACCCAGCCTTGGTGGAAATAAAATTTGGAAGAATTGTTTGAAGACTGTATGTTTTAGAGTCCGTGTGGACGAGGCATTGGGCTGCTGTTTACAAGGCGTGTGGTTGAAAGTCACTAGCTGCTTGACGGAGAAAGATGAAGACCACTTTGCTTCAGATGCCCTATGTAGATCGGGACAACTGTGTTCTGGTTACCATCTATATTAGATGGTCATCTAAATTCTGTTTGGGGTACAGACTGTCCAATGAGTCTGAATACAATGAATGATACCCTACACACGAAAATTTATGCTGAACCAAATTGATATGTTAAATAACAGAGATGAGGAAGAAAACAAAGTTTGCTGTAAAGTTAGAATAGAACCCATGTTTAGAGGAGAACTTATATATTAAGCAACAGTGCTCAATTTATACCTATACTTTTAGCTTACATGAATTCTAGAAAGTAGGTGAAATTATTCTAGTATACAGTTGGAATTTGTGGCCCAATGTGCAGAATTTCAAGTCCCTAAATGTTGTAACAGGATTGCGCTTCACTCCTGACTTTAAGGTTGGCAGCTTGAATACACCAAGAAGCACCAACAAGCCTGGTGACCTACTGCCGTAAAGATGACAAAGGTTCTATTCTGCTATTAGAGCTATTTAGAACAGTGCGTAGTCTGACTGATAAGGAATCTGGGTTGGTTTGTTTTTGTTCAGGCTCGGATTCTTCTCTCTCTCGTTTTTGAAAATGTTAGTCATTTTTATTTATTTTTTAAATATTATTTATTGAATATAACACATACAAATAAAAACATGCGGTATGTAGATGCGCAGCCCATCTCATGAAAACAGTGACGGTGCCCCAGAAATGCCTTATGTACATGGTACATTATTCTACTACTCCCTCCACTAAGGTTTGTCACTGGGACAGAGGAGTGCTCCATAATGCCTGGCTAGAGAAATGAGGAGGCCCTGTTCCAATAGGAGGCCTCTCTTCTTTAAAGATCCCACTGTGTGGAGGTGGGTTATGGGAAGGCTGCATTCTTGCAGCCCACATTTCCCCCAAACTTGATTCACAAATAGTGGGAAGCTGAGGGCTGGTTTGTGCATAAACGCAGTGCCAATGATTGTTCCATAGTCTAGGCTTTCTTTAATGCTCAGGGACCAACCGAGTACCGTATATATTTGAGTATAAGCTGACCCGAATATCAGCCGAGGCGCCTTATTTTACCACAAAAACTGCATAAGAAATGTGCTGAAAAACTCAGCTTATACGCAAGTATATACGGTAAATCTGGAAAGGAACCCTTAACAGAGAAACAAGTTGTGCTGATCGTTGGGTGTGGAGGCACAGATCACTGAAGATGGCACACAGGGGTGAAGGAAAACAAAATTTGTCTGGGTTACACATGGGTTCACTATGAGTCAATATCTGCTCCACAGTGTTGTTGTTTTTACCCCTTATTTAATGCAGAACCTCAGAATTCTCCTTAAAAACCTACCACAGTATCCTCTAATAATAAGACCCAGAACAAAAAATCATATTGATGTGAATGAGGGGTAGGGCAAAGTGGAGACCCAAAGCCCATCTGTAGACAATTGGACATCCCCTTACAGAAGGGTCGCAAGGAAGAGAGCAGCCAGTCAGGGTGCAGCAAGCACCATCTAAACATGCAACTTTCCTCTAGTTCTTTAATGCTTCCTCTCCCACCACTATCATGACTCCAATTCTACCTTACAAATCCGGCTAGACCAGAGCATGTACACTGGTACAGATAAGAGCTGGAAACACAGGGAATCCAGGACAGATAAACCCATCAGGA
>NW_022109768.1:832231-853501 GCF_000313985.2 Echinops telfairi
AGTCTGGCAACTGACTGCCTTCAGGGAGGTAGCTTGACAATCATTTATCAAATATGTCCTAAGTCTAACATATTTGGGGGAGACATTGGGAGAAATCTTACTGTTTCCCACAGTTATGGCCTTGGAAACTGTATAGGGCAGTTCTATGAAATCCTTTAGGGTTGATACGATCATAATGGACTGCATTATAAGGGCTATTAAAATGGATAAAGCCTAACATAAGTCTTTATCAATAAATGTCCATGTGTGAAAGCAAAGCACTGTATCCTTTGCATCTTAAAAACTCTACCACCTCTTTCTTTGGCATTTTAATATTTCTTCTGTTATATGATTATGTTAACCATTTAAAAAATCATTTTATTGGGTGCTCTTACAGCTTTATAACAATCCATGCATCCATTGTGTCAAGCACATTTGTACATATGTGCCAGCATCTTTTTCAAAACATTTTCTTTCTACTTAAGCCCTTGGTATCAGCTCCTCATTTCTTCTGTCCCGCCCCCACTCTCCCAACCTCATGAACCCTTGACAAATTATAAATTATTATTGCATTCATATCTTACACCATCCTCTATCTCTCTTCACCCATGTTTCTGTTGTTCATCAGCCTGGGGGCGGGGGCAGGTGGGTTAATATGTCGATCATTGTGATCAGTTCCTCCTTTCTCCCTATGTTAACCATTTCAGGTAGTGTGTCCATATAATTTCTACAACCACAAAATAAATTGGTTGGTATCTTGATTCTCACATGGTATTTCAGAGATAATACGATGCTTTTAAGTATCTAGTTTTACTTCTGATCTTATCAAACTGATCTGTATATTTTAGATAAGAGCTTTGCAGCTTCACAACTTCATTTCTCATCTTCCTGAGGTGCTGAGCTCCAGCCTATCAGATCCATGCAGCTTCATGCAGAAGGGCGGTGTGTTGCTTTTGGGAAATCGTCTCAACAAAGACATGGCACTAATTCCCTTCTTCTTGCTGTCTGAATATGGCTGGAACTCTTGCGTCCATCTTGGACCATGCACTGATTTGGGGAACAGAATCCTCACGTTGCAGAAAATAATATAGAAAGAACTTGTGTGTCTCATGACAACCTTGATCTCTTACTAGCGTTGGACTCCCAAAAGCCCACATTTCTAGCATCCAATTTTTAGCTGTTTTGTAATTGCAACCAAACCTCCTCCTAAAGGCCCCCTTTAAAAATATTTTAATGTAACACAGACAAAGAAATACACGTACGCATTAATCAAATGATTCCTTTTTTGGTAGTGACCAGGAAGATGAAATGGCAAAAGCGCTTCTTACTTTTGGCCCTTTAGTGGTTGTAGTAGATGCCGTGAGCTGGCAGGATTACCTGGGAGGCATAATCCAGCATCATTGCTCGAGTGGAGAAGCTAATCATGCAGTTCTTGTAACTGGCTTTGATAAAACAGGTATGTGCTGATTACTTTCCAACTTGAAACTGATTGCTAAATGATCGATATTTTCTTACAGTGGTGTAACTTGAGCCTTCCCTGCTTTTCAGTAGACTTATAGATGTAAATGCAAAGTTCTATCTGTATATTTTTGTGGATATCTTGGTTAAATGATGACAGTCTGGATTTAAACTCCATGCATTTTCCATCTGTGATGTTTGAGATAGTTATTGGAAAAAAACCATGCTTATATTTTTATTGTACATTTCTAGGAGTTTCCCCCCTAATTCTCTAGAAATGTGTGTCTCTTCATTTTATGTAGTGCCCTCTTTAATAAGGGAAATTAATTTAAACATACACAAGGGAGCTTCAGAAAATTTGAGGAAAAATTCCATTATCTTTTCTTATGCACCCTGTACACTCTACCTATCAATGGGTATATTTGCACCAAAGGTGAATATTCATGTATTAATATTCTGTATCAAGCTTATATTTAGTTGTGGGTCTGCTCCCATTGAAAATTCTGCTATATGTTATTTTCATTTTCCCATTAACTTTTTGAAGCCCCTTGTATTTCTTCTGTGTAGAATGTTATGCCACCTATAACTAATTTCCTGAGCAATTTTTAAGTTAGAAATGCATTTTTATCCTTTTTCAGAACTGCAATATTTATTTTTTAAAAACAAAGTTTAAAGATGCATATGCATTCACGAATATGAATGTTACAGTGTTTGTTACCATTTGTTCCACAGGAAGTATTCCATATTGGATAGTCCGGAACTCATGGGGAAATTCATGGGGAGTGGATGGCTATGCCCATGTAAAAATGGGAGCTAATGTTTGTGGTAGGTAATAAATTTATATATTTTAAATCCAGGCTAAAAATCGAGAGAAACTCTTTGAGAGTATTAAAATGATTAAATTGTCAGTTTACAATAGGGTTCCTATATACTGACAATTGACTATGATTTTAACAACAGTAATTTCCATCTTTTAATCAATGAATAAAATTTAAAAGTAGTTTTAAAGAAAACTATTGCACATTTTCATGTTTTAAAATACTCCCAGAAGAGGGATGTCTGATTAGTAAGAACAAATAAAATATAATGAGCACAGCTTATAAAACACAATAATAATTTATCAATGCTGTCTAATTCAAAATCTTGGTAAACATCCCATTTAGGTGGCTGAATTTTCCAGAATGCCTTTTAGTTCCAAATTTGAATTTTAAATCTGTGTACATTGAATTTTATTTGCATGTTATGCAGAAATTTAGCAAGATTATCAAGAATCACACTTTCATTAGAATCAAAGTAATCCTTCAGTTGACTAATCTAAGTATTAAAATTGTTCCTAAGGTATTTATATGTCCCTTGTCACATAGAAAATCTTAACACTATGTCCACTAGAAATCAGAGACATAAACAAATACAAAAAGTGCTGAATAACAAGCTTGCAAAAATAAGAAAACATTAACCAAACACCATTTAAATGTGGGGTTGAAGCTGTATTTTAAAAACTTGGTTAAGTTTTCTCAAGTAAGCTAGACCCAAGCTGACGTTAGATATTTAAGCAATCCCTTTATTTTTTGTTACAAATTATTCTAACATATATCCAACTCTTAAAAATTAAACCTTTCAGATTGTGAGAATAATAAAACATCTGAAATATTTATGTTTGACCTATTGACTATTAAAGAAGCTTCTCAGAAATCTCATTGCCATCAAGTCAGTTACAAAAATTAAACTTTTTATAATGGAGACATCATTGTAAAGTATCGTTCACCCTTGGGCTTCAGCAACCAACAACCAACGATCCTGGGACCCACTGTCTAGTGTTCCTGCCGATAGAGAGATGGACAGCCACCATCAGAATGCCATCAGCCATAGGCTAGCCAGGGGCCTGTGCCGCAGTTTTACCACTGGGGCTAAGTCATGAGACTTCTTGAATCCTCTCAGTTGAGGAATCAATTATTTTTGGTTTGCTTGTTGGTTGTGTTTGTTTTTTTAATGAGAAGCCTATAAACTATCATTTATTTTGGGGGACTTGGTTCACCAGCCTTAGCTCATGTGATACACAAGAAGGGCCAACCTGAAATCACCTATGTAGGACAGAGTAGAACTGTCCCTCTGGGTTTCTGAGACTGCACTTCTCTATAGGACTAGAAAAGTTCGTTACAAAACAAAAACACCAGTGGTGAGTCCATTGGGGAGAGCTGTGTCATCATCTATTTCTGTAATACTACGCCCTTAGGAGCCAGCAGCAGCTCCGGAAGAAAGACTGGGCTGGGCTCTCTACTCCCAGAAACCGTGACACGCTCAGAAATCCACCGGGGTAACGATGAGTCAGCATTAACTCGATGATGGCAGTGAGCTTTTTTAGAAACCATTGAGACAGTTGTGTTCTTTTCTGTGGGAGTTGAAATCCACCCAAAGACACCCAGCAGCCAAGTAACTACTGTCTAATCACCTGATAAAGTAGGATCCATTGAATGACGTCTAAAGAGGGCATAGCCTAATGCTAACAATTTCCTTTTTCTTTTTTCCCTTTTAGGAATTGCAGAGTGTGTTTCTACTGTATATGTGTGATAGCTGAGGCCTATCAAGAGACAGAAAAATTAAACTTTTTTTAATGGAGACATCATTGTAAAGTATCGTTCACCCTTGGACTTCAGCAACCAATAACCAACGATCCTGGGATCCACTGTCCAGTGTTCCTGCCGATAGAGGGACGGACAGCCACCGTCAGAATGTCATCAATCATAGGCTAGCCAGGGGCCTGTGCCGCAGTTTTACCACTGGGGCTAAGTCATGAGACTTCTTGAATCCTCTCAGTTGAGGAGTCAATTATTTTCAGTTTTCTTGTTGGTTGTGTTTGTTTGTTTAATGAGAAGCTTTGAAGTATCATTTCCTTTGGGGGATTTTATACACCAGCCTCAGCTCACCTGGTATACAAGAAGGGCCAACCTGAAATTAGATGTGCCTTTCAGGTATAGTAGCGGGCTACAAGGTGGAATATTGTAAAAATGTTGAACTATCAGTTGTCTTAACTCAAGCAGATGTTGCTAACCCCTTGTACTGCAGAGAGATCATGTGGAAGGAAATAAAAGTACAAAATGGCTTTTTCAGAGGAACGATGAATTGGATTACAATTATTCACCAAGAGAGCACGTGCCTGATGAGGAACTAAAATTAGCTTTGCTTGAACGATGCACTGTTGCCTTCCTTTGCTCTAAGACTTTGTCAACACAAGCAGCTCACCTTTATGGTCTGTTTCTTATCTTTCGGCACTACCTCTTTTAAGATCCAAGCAGCCCTGGTGCCACAGTGGTTGCATACAAGAAAGTACTTTATTGCTAATCAGAAGGTTAGGAACTTGATGCTGCCGCCTGCTTCCAGGTGGAAAGATGTGGCCCTGTGATGCCAGCAGAGCTATAGCTTTGGAAGCCTGATGGGTCCGTTACATTCGCACTTAATAGTGTGAGGTGTTGGAATCAACTGGTTGGAATTGAGTTTGGTTTTCATTTGATCGTTTAAAATCCAGTCCCTTTGTCTGGCACAGGTGCAACCCAGGTGAAATTGGACACTGCAGAGAAGTTAATAAGCACAAGTGTATGTTCACATACCTCAGTTACTCTAAGCTGGTGCATATCTTGCTTACAGATTAAACATTCCCTGGGTTCAACTAAAATGTGCGACCTTTCAAAATCCTACTTAGTCACCCAGTCTGTGTTCTCTCTTGCCTTGTTAATTCCATAAGTGATTTCTAGCTGCTAAGCCATGGCTGCAGATTCGCTAGCTTTCTCACTAGCGATCCATCGTCTTGTGTGCCTGAAAGGACATTTTGTGCTGATCATGCTAGGGAACTGGAAAACCAGTTCTTTCAGGCTTGGCAGAGCAAAAATTCCAGAGCAGAAGATCTGATCTGCTTTAATATAAGCACAACCATACTGAATGTGTTAAAAGGAAAGAATTTTAGCTATTCAAATGTGAATAGGTTTTCCAAAAGCTCATGGTTGATTTTTAATGTAGACAATCGTAACAGAAATGAAACAAATAATTTAAGGATGTTCCATTTATCCTTTCCCATTTAGTTTTTTTTTTTAATCCCTGTTATTAGAAAAAGAAAATTAAGGACAAATTACCCTATCTTCTTCCTTATACTAGCTAGAAGCAATCTCAAAAGAATGTCAACTCAGCGTTTGGTATGCCCTAGGAAAACAAACATGAGCATTGTAATTAATGAATGCTCAAAAACAAACATGAGCATTGTAATTAATGAGTGCTCAAAAACAAACATGAGCATTGTAATTAATGAGTGCTCAAATTCCCGTGTACGCCAGGAAAGAAGTCTGTTTTGGTTATTGTAATTTCTAAGGGATGGATATGCATACTCTCCTGTTGAAGTCTTTGTTCAGTTACTGACGTTTTGGTTATTGTAATTTCTGAGGGATGGATATACATACTCTCCTGTTGAAGTCTTTGTTCAGTTACTGACGTTCTTTTGTCGTGCTTTTTCAATTACTGGAGGATTTTTAAAATTTCAAACTGATTAATACTATCAGCTATTTCGGATTTTGACATTTACAATCAAAGCGTTTAGATTATCCTTGAGTGAAAACGTGTCTGTCCAAAATGTATGACTTAAATGTTATCAGCCCAAATGTTAATATACTTTAATATGCTATGTTAATATAATTCACACAGGGCATTTAAATCTTTTTCCCCAAATCGATATGCCGTATATACTCGTGTTTATACACGAGTTTTTCAGCACATTTTTAATGCCGTTTTTGCGGTAAAAGTAGGTGCCTCCGCTGATATTCGGGTCAGCTTACACTCAAGTGGTATACGGTATCTAGCGTTGGTTTTCTCCACAGACACCTTAACCTGAATATTTCCAAAACCTTATCCATCCTCTCCCACGTTCCCACCAAAGGACTGGAAGAGAGAAAGGCTCCTCGAGTCCCTATTTCAGTTGTCAGTAGCATCAGCATGGTGTAAGCATCTATATAAGTTGGAGAAAATCTTAGATAGTTAATCAGGTCAACTATACCTTCATAATCTATCACTAAATAATGTATCCCCTCTCCATTTCTACTGCCCATTCTCAGCTGAATGCTCTTTAGTACACCTCCGCGCACGCTTCATCAGTCTGCCTCCTGAACTCCTACACGACCCTCACAAAGGATAGTCCTCCGACCAGCGACATCACTTCATCTGGGGACTTGTGGAAGCAATTCTCAGGCCCCACCCCAAACCTGCTGAGTCCGCAACTCTGTTTTAATAAGTCTTCCAAGTATTTCTGTTGTATGCTATTGAAACTAATCTACCAAATTTTCACTGTATTTGCATTTCTAAATAATAATAATGTCACCTTATTTCCTCATCTCACACCATTCCCGGGCTCCCCATTGACTAAACAGGCACACTCTGTGATAGCTTTCTTGAAGAAGCCATTTGCCACCTTCTCAACTAAATGCTTCTCAGTTGCTACTATTCCACATAGACATTTCACATGTTCCAGCCATAGCAAGAGTTCCCTGGGTGAAGGGAGACAAGTGCTTAACATCACCTAGAACCACTACATGGCATCATTTCTTAATACCAATTAAGGTCTTTTATAGTATTTCTCTTCTAAGAGTTCCAGGGAGCTTTTTAAAAAACAGAAAAGGAGGCTGGGGGCAAAGAACTGGTTCCAACCAAATCAACCAGCTTTCATATGTATAGATTTGGCCAACTTACCCTTTTGATGAATTATTGCTCCTGGGAGGAATTCTGCCATTTTATCTTCCCCAAAACTATCTTCAGGCCACAAAAATCCTGAAATCATGCAAAGAGCCTCCCCAAACGACCCATTTTACTTTGCCCCATCAGTAACAGAGTCCTTTCCATAGGTAGACCCTGGGTCAAGTTTCCCTTCTTAGGTGAACCTGTATGGCTGTTATTTGAGGGACCATCTTGGTGATTCAGGTCTCAATATGGTCCTTTGATAGGCCAACCAATAAAACCACTTTGCATCTGTAAGACCTACTGAGCAAGACCTGGGAGACTGAAGTTATTTTGGCAAGGAATCCAGGAGTCCTGCCTCAGTATCCAGAAGAGGGTCTGTCTGGGGCATAGTAGGGCCTGGGAAAGAGGTGGCACCCAATGGAGATTTTAAGGGCCTCCTCCCAGTTTCAATACTTGGAACTCCATCTGGACTCAACATCCACCTCAAACCATGATTGAAGAGCCTTGGTTTTTGGGGTAAGTGACATGGAGGATGGCTCTGTAATTCAGCTGAAGCCAGCATGTCAGTGGGATCTGTGTTGAGGATTTGAAATTGAAGGCAGTATTTAAAGAAGGTTTTAGGACGGTAAATGCTGGGCTGTTTGATTAGTCTACCCTTGGCTTTGTGGTTTCTATTTTAATTTGATTAGTCATTTGGATCAAATAAACCATTCTGGTTTTGTTTTGTTGTTTGTTTTGTTTGGTAAGATTTATTCATAGCATCATTGAGGTTATTCCTGAGTATTTATCCCTAGGATGTATCTTAAAGAATTCGAGTAAATTTGGCTATGGTCCAATGAAGAAAAAATCATCTTGTGTAGCACAGCCTGGCCCAGTACCACGTGAAGGACTGCTAAACTGGGTTCTCTAGAGATACAAAACTAGGTCACATATAAAAGTAGAGAAGTTTATGCCGAGAAAAGAATTTATCACAAGAGAACAGCCTACACAGAAAGAAAAGGACCCAGTCTAACGTAGTTCATGGGTCCAATGTGTGAAGGTGCTTTCCAACTCCCACAGCCGCAGGGCCTGCTAGCCAAAGCAGCAGGAGGTAGAAGGCAGAGGTGTGGTGGAGCATACCAGGGCCTGGTGATGCTTGGTAAGGAGGTGCAGGAGGACCTGGCAGCACCGCATGGCAATGGAAGTTGGCAGAATCTGGTAGCAACCCACGCAGGCAGTCCAGGCACGAAGGGAAGAAGAAAGAAAAAGCCGTTCTCCACGGTCTTATACAGAAAGCACGACCATTCCCTCCACCTTCCCCATCCCCAGCCTCTATCCCCCACCCCCAAAAAAAAACAAACCCCAAAACCAAGAGCCATGAGAAGGTTTCAAATCTACCAGGTGCTCTGTGGGGCAAAGATGGAGCTTTCGAATCCCATAAAGAGATATAGCCTTGGAAACCCACAGGAGCAGTTCTACTCTGCCCTACAGGGTCCCTGTGGGTCAGAATCAACTTGATGACAGTTTGGTTTTGATTTTTTGTGTGTTGAGTATCTTATGGACATCAGAGGAAAATTCCTGATTTAGATAAGGCCAGAGAAGAAGCACAGAAATGTCATGATTTGCAACACAGCAACGAATACTTGATGTGATTGTTCTACTTCAGGACCAAGGCTTAAATCCAACTATAGATTAGGGTCTTTGGGGGGTGGTGAGCAGAGAAGTACAGGTTGTAAGAATTTGCATAAATATAGAGAAATATTCATCAGAAATAAGTAAATGTGGATCAGACTACCTCAATATAAAGACAGCTTGCTGGTAGGCTTAAAAATAGAGTTTCCAAATTGAATGCTTTAAACAAGGTTTGTAATATAAAACAGAAGATATATCAGATAATCATCTGCTTTCTTTTTTCTTTTTAATCATTTTATTAGGAGCTCATACAGCTCTTATCACAATCCATACACACATCAATTGTGTAAAGCGCATTTGTACATTCATTGCCCTCATCATTCTTAAATCATTTCCTCTCCACTTAAGCCCCCGGCATTAGCTCCTCAATCATCTGCTTTCTTTAAAAGACTTTTTATAGTATTCAGGCAATACTGAGTTCCCTGACACTGTTCATACGATAAATGCCATTTTTATTGGACAACATGCTTGAGAAATAGAGAAAAAATTTCAGAAGACAAAAGGAAGCATTGCCAAAAGGCTAGAATGACGTGTAGTGGCCTCCCACACATACAATGGGAGAAACTAAATAATAGTGACGAAAAGAAAAAGCCAAGATTGCAAAGGAAGATGGTAAGGTCTAACACCAAGCAACTTTGCTTCCAGCCACCTTCCAGAGCGGCCACTTCCCTCTTGACATGCCTCAGTGCTCACCTCCTCTCTGGGGTAAAGATTGATCAAAGAAGTCACAAGCAGAGATTTTCTGCAGGCAAAGATACAAGACCTGAATGTAACCTAGTTTTCAGCACACACATGGAAAGCCTACCTCTTACTCTGCTAGAACACTCAACCTTGTCACCAGAGCTCTTTGTTTCCCTGCTAGCAGCTCATAGAAAAGGAGGTTGACTATGGTGACTCGGGTCTCTTGATGACCAGCAAGTTGAATGGCACCTTTTAGAGATCTAACTGATTATTGCCTGATAGTGTGCCCCTCAGAATCAAACAATATCACTCAAAATAAGAGGCCTCCAAATCAATGCACAAATTGGTAACCAAGTATTGAAATGTTGGACTTTTAAAACCCTACTGTTTCATTTTTAATACTCCAGTGCTGCCAGTAAAGGAAAAGGATGGAAGATAATTGTCCAAGATCTGCAAGCCATCCACTAGGAAACGCCCATGATTTATCCTGTTGGAGCCAACCCCCATATCTTGTTCCCCAACTTATCACTTATTTGGTCCTTAAGGCTATCAAAACCTTTCTAAAGTAATAATGGAACACCTTTTTCTGGACATGCGGGTGAGAGTCACCCACGTCTCACTCACTGCTAACGAGTCGATGCTGACTCATAGTGACCCCATAGTGACCCGAGAGGACAGGGTAGAACTTCCCCTTTGTGTAGAAAGCCCTGTCTTTCTTTCAAGGAGCATCTGGTGACTTTGAACTGCCAACCTTACAGATCTCAGCCTAACACATAACCACTATGCCACCAGGGGTCCCAAGACACCCAAGTCGTGACCATTTAATAATGCCTGGAGACTCCAATCTAATGAAAAGTTGAATGGATAAGTAGGACTATTGGAACACCATGTTATATCAAGAGATTCAGGAGGAAAGCCAAGTCAGTGAATGTGTAAGCATCTCAGCACTGGCAGGGGTCTCCACACGGCTGCTCCAGCACCCAGGGCTGCATGGGGTAGGTTCATGTGGCTTCTTCTCAGGGATGTCTTGCAGGAAGTGAGCCCTGCCAGCTGAAGCAGGGAACTGGCCAAGGCAGCTGCACCCTGGTCCGACCATCAGAAAGCAAGAGACCCGAGAACTAGAAAGGTGAGGCTCACTGAGTCATTTATCCCTCTGCCCTTCAATTAACCCCACATGTGTTTATCAGCCAGGTTGGCACAATAAACTACCTACCTCAGGCGTCAATGCAACTGCAGATGTGTGTGCATGTGTGTGTGTGTGTGTGTGTGTGTGTGTGTGTGTGTGTTTGGGTGTAACAATTTACATGCATATAGAGACATGTCAGCCAATCACTATTTACAACTGGCAAGCAAAACTCTAGATTATCTTAATGGGTAGGCTAACACCATCCTAATATATTTAAAGGTTTTCCTGCCTACAACCAAACTGGGAAGTTGGGTTTTTGTTCAAGTGTGAGATACAGAAGCCCTTGAAGGAAAACAGACACCACCACAGAACCACATGATGCCTTGATGTGAGTGTGCACTACAGCCAAGGTTATGATTCCACCACACGCAGAAGAAACCGATATCCACTCCTGCTTTAGAGCAACCAACACCCAAAGAATCATACCAACTGGCAGGTGATCCTTTGAGATGAACTAAAATCTATGTTTAAAAAGACTCCTGCATATTAGCAAGTATGAATGATGAAAAATTGGGGGCTGATATCATAACTATTGGTGCTTTCTATGCCTTATGTATTAAATATACATTCAATTTAAAAATTCTTCCTAAGGGGTTTAATCATGGAGCCCTGGTAGTGTAGTGGTTAAGCCTTGGCCTGTCATCTGCGTGGTCAGCAGTTCAAAATCACCAGCAGCTCCATGGGAGAAAGAGTGGACTTTTTTCTCCTGTAAACAGTTACATGCTCAGAAATCCATAGGGGGTTGCTATGAGTCAGCCTTGGCTCATTGGCCATGAGAGTGATGGGTTTTTGATTAAATATCTTGTGGAATTCTGAATGAGCATTTGTTCTGTTATAATAAAAGACATAATCCTTTTCTTACATTCTACTGTGCCCCTTGGAAAAGTCCTCTTGCAATAATGTTATCTTCCTGTTCCCCAAAAGGATGCCTGGTAGCATAATGGATTGTGTGCTGGGCTGCTAACCACAAAGATGGCAGATGGAAGCCACCCGCCAACTTTCTATTCCCGTGAACGTATAATCTTGGAAATTCACAGGGACAGTCTCCCTCTATCTTAGAAAGTCAATGTGAGTGGGGACCAACTCAAAAACCGTTGAGTTTGGTTTGGTTAGTTCCTGAAATAATGGCACACACAAAAAAGCTCAAGTTTGTTGAATTTTTCATATACCTCCAGGTTCAATACCAGTGGGGATGAGCAACTAAACTGAGTGTCCTGTACTCCCAAATAGCTGATACTCCAAAAAACAACACTCATCTGTTATCAGTCGGTCAATCTGACTTCAGCCCTACATGCACTCCTTGTGCCCTCAAGGCTTGAAGAACAGACAGCTCCCAGCTCCCCCTGTGCCTATTCAGTCTGTTGCACCATGAACCACCCTGATTTTTGCTCAGTTTTCCTATTGAAAAGTGACTTCTGCCCCGCTGAAAATAAGAGGGAGTCAGACAAATTTCAAATACCATAATACTGCTAGATGGCATAATTATTTAAGACACTACCTTCTTTGTATGATTTCCCTTTTAAGGGTTCAGGGGGGCTCAGAGAAAAGGCTGCTGATGAAGAGTTTTTTAATAGTAGAGCAACCAGCTTGTCCTTGCCCACCTATGAAGATGACAATCTTGCTTGCCATAAGTAAAGATGATTTGAAGCACTTGCTGATGAAAATCAAGGACTGCAGCCTTATGGATTGCAACGCAACGTATTGAAAACCAAAATTCTCACAGCTGGACCAATTGACAACACCGTAAGATTGGAGTGAAAGATTTTATTTTGCTAGGATCCACAATCAATGTGTGGAAGCAGCCGCGAAGACATCAAACATGTTACATTGGGCAAATCTGCTGCCCAAGACTTCTTTAAAGTGTTGAGGAGCAAGGATGTCACTTTGACGATTTAGGGGCTCCTGACCCAAGCGGTGGGAGTTTCATTTGCCTTTTATGCACATGTCGTTATATTTAGTGTTGGACATTGAATGAGGAAGATCAAAAGAGAATCGGTGCATTTGAATTATGGTGTTGGTGAAGAATGTTGAAAGTGCCATGTATTTGTACAAGGGCAAACAAATCTGTCTTGGAATAAGTAACAGCCAGAATCCTCCTTAGAGACTTCATCTTACATAACTTCGGACATGTTTGTTGTCAGCTGAGGCAAGTCCCATAAAGTTCATGTCTAATCAAAATTCTTACATTTATCAATAGAAGGGGAGCCAAAAAAAAAAAAAAGAGGAAGAGCCCCGATGCCGTGGATTGATATGGCGGCTGCAACAATGAACTCAAACATAAAAACAATTTTAGGGTTGGCATTGGACCAGGCTATATTTCCTTCCATATATGTAGGGTCACAATGGGTCTCAGACCACTAACAACAGTCACATTTAACATATAGATGTAAAGAAATAAATGAAATAAATGATAGCATGAGGAAGATGCATTTCTTCGAAGATTGCAAAACACTATTCATCTATGTTCAAAATGTTGAAGAAATCTAACCTATACTGCTTTGTGTTACATGAAATACCAAAAGCTTGTAAGTCTGGGACAGATATAGAGAATCACTGCCTTCCAGTTGATTGTGACTCAAAGTGACCCTGTAAGAAGCTGAGGTAGCTTACTGTGTCAACCTGGCCGATAAACACAGGTGGGGTTAATTGAAGGGTGGAGGGATAAATGGCTCCGTGAGCCTCACCTTTCTAGTTCTCGGATCTCTTGCTTTGTGATGGCCAGACCAGGGTGCAGCTGCCTTACCAGGGTGCAGCTGCCTTAGCAGTTCCCTGCTTCAGCTGGCAAGGCTGACTTCCTGCAAGACATCCCCAAAGAGAAGCCACATGGACCTACCCCGATGCAGCCCTGGGTGCTGGAGCAGCCCTGTGGAGACCCCTGCCAGTGCTGAGCTGTTTACATCCTCACTGTCTCAGCTTTCCTCCTGCAGTTGGCATCATTGCGTGTGTTTTGTGAGATGGAGGAGGACTTTGTGGATTGGTGTTGGACATATGGATCAATGTTGAACTTGTGGGCTTGGGCGGCACTGGGTTGGAATGTTTTCTTGATGCACACTTAACCTTTATATAAAACTCTCTCTTATACATGAGTTTCTGTGGATTTGTTTCTCTAAAGTACCCAGACTAACACAGGCTCTAAGGGGGAAAGTGTTCTGGAGCAGAGTAAAGTCATTAGTATGAAAAGACCCAGGGTTTTCACTCATGCTTGTTATTTCAAGGTGAGTTCTTTGAATACTTGCCTCTGTATTTTCTCAGCTTAACCACCATCTGATACTATGTGTATGCATACATAAGCACAAAAGTAATGTCAACAAAAACCATTAAATTTAATTTAGAGACATACAACACTAGACAAGTGACAACATTTTAGAGACAAACAACATGAGACAAATGACAACATTTTCCTTATCGTAATTAAACTCTATAATTGGAAGACCAGAGAATCATTCTTTTCCATCAAGAACTTGTTGCCCCCTAGGCTAATTACTTACCCTAAGTCAAAATTGGTGTGCATTTTACTCTCTTGAATGATATTATAAACCCTTTCCATAATAGAGATGTATGAGCCAATATTAGAAATAAAGTTTTTTTTAAAAGATAAATAGAGCTCATGTCTCATCCGAATTCTTAGTCTATTAATTTTTATTAAAAATAAATCAGATCGTGGATTCGTCTGTCTACATCTGCTTTCTTCTGATAAGGATATTCTGTGTAGAGACTGGCTACTCACCCTGCTCACTCCACAAACACAGAGCTCGGGAAAGAGCTCTACTGCACTCCATGCAGCCAAAGGAACTAGAGGATGTGACTCAGCCCGAGGAAAGAACGGGTCTGAGGGAGAAAGCTGACACTGTCTACTCCTATGAAGATGTAAACGGCCCCAGAGACCCAAAGGTGTCCTATAAGATTGATATGAGTCTGAATCATCTCAGAGGCAGTGAGCTTGGTTTGGGAGTTAGACAAAACTCGAATTGCCAAGCATTCCAGCAATTAAAAGTAATGTTTCAAAAACAATACGTGACAAAAAACTGATTTTTATTATTTATAAAATTTAATAGAATAAAGGCACTGTATAAAATAATTTTATTGCATAAAAGATTGAAATAGCTGGTTTAGAATCATAAAGTTTAAAATGATGAAAAAACATTACATTAAGGGAATAAGTAGAGAATCAGGAGAATAAAATTTTAATAGAATAATGCTTTATGTACAATGTTATGATCTACCTGAATTATTTCTGCTCAATCTTATCTCAAATTTGATCAGATTTAATCAGAACATTACAGTGCTTCAGTATGTACACACATAGTCACTATATGTATATCTGTCTATTAGGGACATTTATGGGCTCATGAGAACGTCGAGAAAGATACATACAGTGTGAAAGAATTGCTCTTCACAGGCTTTGCAGATGATTTTTAGTCCGATTCATCACTACTGAAGTATGAGCTGTCACAGTACTCAGCTGTGTAGAGGAACTTATGAATGATCGGGTTCATCTTCGGTATCCAGTGTCTTGGAACCAGATAGGTTGAAAGGTTAAATAGATCTACAAACACCTTGTACCTGTCACTGGACAAAAGGACATATACAGACATTTTAGACTCATCAACAGGAAATACCTATGTTTATATTTTTCATGAGTGATTAATATTCAATGTTATATTAAACATTATTCATTTATGCATAGATCTTATATGTAGGGGATGCAGCAGCTAAGTGTACTCCAGTCCTTAAAAATGCTTAACAGTGCAAACCCACCCAATGTCTCCATGGGAAAAAGACCTGGGAATGAGCTTCCCCAAAGATCCCAGCCAAGAAAACTCATCACTGGGGAACAGCTTCACTGTCATATGGAGTTGCTATGAGTTGGATTGAATTATGTAATATTAGCATTAAGCTTGCGGTTTTTTTATTACTTCCTCTCCAAAGTCCATGCCCATATGAGTATTGTGTGTTTGCTTGATATAGGCCAGTCTGATCTTGCTTGGAACCTAGAGTTGTATTATTGTCATGCTGCTGTCAGAGATAAGAATATGTCCTCATTATCGAATTGTGTATGATAGAAGGCAAACTAATGAATTTAAAGCATATAAATGTCTTCATTGTTCATTGAGAAATATTTCTCAACAGCAAAGTGCTTGAAAAATAGCTGCCATGATGGCTTAACACACTGAAAAAGTCATATTGATAACGCATATCTAGAAAAGTTTTTAAGTTTGCTTTGGTGTTTGATAATCAATTATTTTTTAACAATATTCAGTCTTATTGAGTAAGAACATTATCCTATACCTCAAATAGATCTAGGTTCAAATCTTCATGCTCACCGTACACAATCATTGTGAACTTGGATCCATTTTTAAAACGTTCAGTGCCTTTGTTTCTTACTGTGTAAGATATCGACTACAATTCCTTCTTTCTTGACCTGAGGGCTAAGTCAGATGAGGGTGCACTGGAAATCATCCCCTCATGGTGATTATGCCCACTACCACTCCTAGGCTTATTTTTGTGCTACTATCTTCTATTTCGTGTGTTTTTCAGAGAAAGAGAACCTGTAAATATGGTAAAAATTAAACTAGTGAATTAAAAAAATAAATTAAAATAAAATAAATTAAAAAAATAAAAAAACTCTCAGAGAGTTAAAATAAAAACTGGTGGACATTAAAGCTAATGAATTTTTAAAAATCAGTAAATCAGGTGGTAAGACAGGAGTGAAAATAATGTGAATATTCAGCTCATTGGTGAGCTGATGATGCTTTCCCTAGGGTACCGACAACTTTTCCAACATGCCCCAATATTTCTCCCTTCCTTCCTTTCTTCCTTCCAGTAAATCTGTCTGTCTAGTTGTCAGTGTGTGAAGATTAAACAAAATGATGAATGAAAATATCCTAGAAAGCATGCTAGCATGTTTGATGTCATATATTCATAGCTCAATAGATGTTGAGCACTTTACTACGAAACAGATTGGTGTTGTGAACCAACCCAGCGACTCAGTGGCAGAAAGAGGTGGCTCTGGTCGTTCACAAAGTGATGCAGCCTTAGAAACCCGGTCGGACAATTCTACTCTGTCCTGTAGGGTCCCTGAGGGTGAGAAATAGGTCCACTGAGAGCTCTTGAATTTTGGTGACATCTGAACACTATGAAAATGTCATTTTATGATGAAAATGGAAGTGGTTTTTGGAATATGAGTCATAACAAAAGAGTCATATCAGGAACCAATATATGAGGAAATATTTTTAGATGGGTTATTCAAGTCATTGTGAGAATATTTATGAAATTTAATGATAGACGCTTTCATCTAATCAAATTCTTAGTAAGAATGAGTCGAAGAAAAAAAAAGGAATGAACAGAAGACACTTCTGCCTAGATGTAACCAATATTAACTCCTTAATTTTCTCTCAGGTCATTCAGCCATTGTCCAGGTCAAATGATGAACTTTAGCAATTAATGGTTTTATATAAAGAGTTTCAATGGTTCAAATTTATAACAAACAGCAGAAATAACAATAAAATGTTGTCACATCATGTCCAATTCGTGACCACTCCTGTGTGTCATAATATAACACTGCCATGTAAGGTTGTCAATGACTGGCTTTATTTTTATTTTTTTGCAAGTGAACCACTAGGTCTTTCTTCCAAAGTGTCTCTGGGAGTCCTTGAACTCACAACATCTTGTTTAGCAGAGGAGCGCATCAACCATGTAGATTGGCCAGAGATTTCCTAACATCTTTAAACCAAACTCACTGCCATCAAGTTGATGCCAACTCATATTGACTCTGTAGGGCACGGTAGAAATGCCCCTGTGAGCTTCCTGGGCTGTAGCTCTTTATGGGAGTAGAAAGCCCCATCTTTTCCCCAAGGAGTGGCTGGAGGTTTGAAACTGCTGACCAATGTTTAACCACTATACCACCAGGGGTTCTGTAACATCTTAATTGAACCATAAATATGTCTTGGGAAGTTCAGATAGAAGGAAATTTAAATGACTTTTCTCTAGAAAATGCTGGATTATATGGGAAACAAAGAAATGGGGACTCTCCCCAAGAGGAGAGGGTGGACTGTCCAGGTCTTACCTCACAGTTGAGCGCAGATAGTGATAGCCCGAGGATCCCCCAGTGCCAGCCTTGCTGCCCAGCATTCTGTGCACCATGCACACGTGGTTATCTACGCAAACACAAACATTATTCCATGGAGAGTGTTCTGTCAGTTCCTACGTGTTCTCCAAACAAGGGGTTGTAATGATTCTTGCTTCTGAACAAAGTAGCCACAGGGAAGGTTCATGTGTGAGAGCCTAATGAGGTTGTTAAGGTGCCTGACACCTCACTTAATTCAGTTGTGTGCATGTTACACCATTCCACATGGCTTTGAGCTTGTGAGCACAATCGGGCTACGCAGACCACCTTATGACTTTATTGAGCCCTTAGCGCGTTGGCAGTGCGTTCCTCAAATAAAATCAGATAACTGAGTCTATTTTGCAACTGCATTGACATAAAAGCAAGAATCTTAGTATCAAATGTGAGCATTGCTTTACTTCGACCTAAAATTCATTTTCTTCTTTCTGATTTAAAATAAACTTAAAAGACTCATGGTCCCTCACGCGTATTGTGTGCTCTAGGCACGGGGTTTACTGTGTTAACCAGGTTATGGCTTAGAAATGCCAGGCAGGTTTTAAAAGTGGGGAGGGGGGCTAGCCAGAGACGACTCAACTCCCCGTCACAGAGAGAAATGAAAGCAAACAGGAAGGAAAGGGAACTAACAGGGCGATGGGCTGGTGGGGGCAGGTGGAGGAGAGGGGGACTCACATCTCCATTTGGTCATGAGTGAGTCTATATCCATTAGGGAAGTCAGCAGCTGGAAAGGGATCTGGAATCTCGGCTCTTCCCTAAAGGGATGAAACAAATCTATTCAGATAAATGCACAGCGTTAGAAAGAACATGTATTGCATACTTAGTCCTTGTTGCCTCTTAGGTCCTGGGCAGTTGTAGACTACCACACGCAGCATAGAGTATCAATGAAAAGGCAGGCATATGTTTTTCCAGCCAGCAATAATCCAACACAGAGACAAGGAATTTTTTTATTACCTATCTCGATTTTTCCCCTCCTTATTTATGTAATGCTCAAGTCCCTGGGTACATTTTAAGTTTAGGACACAAAGCTTGAATAGCTGACATTTAGGAAGAGTTTAGGAAAATAACAAAAATATTTTTGTGAAGAAACCTATTAGGGAGGATAAAAATAAATAAATTCAAAGAATGAAATATGATCCAGTAAACAGGTATCTGAAGCCCTTTTTGCTAGTGTGCTATCCATTGTTCCTTTATATTGAAATCAAAATGAAACTGGCACACTTGTGAAGTAGGTGGACATTTGAGGGATACCTCAAACACTTTAGCTGGGAAAAGCATTTTCTATGAAATTCCTACTAACACTAATGATTATAAGGTGATTCCCCTTTATCCACAAAAGGAAAAACCTTACAATATGGTTGAAAGGCAAAATATATTTTGTGACTGAGTTTCTGAGACAAAATAAGCCTTAACTCATTAGGAAACTGTGGGTTTCACAATAAACCCCAAACGCCATTGAGCCCATTCCAACCCATTAAAGCAAAACTCACTGCAGTTGAGTCAAAGCGATTGATAGTGACCCGATAGGACTGGGTGGAACTGCCCTGGTGGGTTTCCAAAACTAACTCATTAAGGGAACAGGAAGCCTGTCTTTCTTCCGAAGAGCAGCTGGTTGCTCTGAACCATTGACTTCCCAGTTAGCAACCATAAGGCAGAGAGCAAGCAACCTCATTTTTCTCTCGTGGAGTGGCTGGTGGGTTTGAACTGCTGACCTTGCAGTTAGCAGCCCAATGTGTAACCCAGAGTGCAAGCAGGACTCTGTATGTCACATGATACCGTGTAGAATTTCATTAAAAGAATATCTAATGGATGTGTGTTTTTTTCAACCTAATATAGGGATAAGTTACAACCTTTCTGTTTCCTCTTAAAACTAAGTGACGGTAATAAACTATGGATGCAGCTTATAAACTTTATACTTGTTGTATTATCTATGATTTCATATTCAATTTCAACTTTTGCATCCCTTTTTCTGCTTGGCTTTTACCTGTAAAAATATATCATCAGTGCCCCCTGAAGTGCTCGGTATGACAGCCGTCTTTCACCTGCAAAACACATAGTATTTTCATTTAATGGCAACATTACCTTTAATAATTAAATGCTCTATATTATTTAGAAAACAACGGGATTTTATTTTAAATTGCTATTCTTAGCTTGCATCTGAAAACCTCTAATTTGATATTATATTTTAAATGCAAGCTGTATCTCTAAGGAGCCCTGGTGACATGATGGCCCACGCATCGAACTGCTAACCACAAGGTCAACAATTCAAACCAATCAGCTGCTACACAAGTAAATGTTGAGGCTGTCCACTTTGTAAAGGTTTAAAGATGCACAAGCCCAAAGGGCAGTCTGTTCTTTCCTATAGGGCTCCTATAACCCAGAGTCCGCTCAATGGCCGTAAGTTCGGTTTTGGGTTCAACCTATATCTGATAACAACAATGACTAAAATGTTAAGTATATATAATAGGATGTAGAAAATACTTATGGGAAAAACTTCACTTGAAAGGTAATTTCTCGAATTGCCTTAGATGTTTTCAAGAGTGTTTTAAATTCACTTAGATAAAGTTACATAGTTTGCTTGGCTTCAAGGTGCATAAATATGACCTAAAATCCTACGTGTGCTCTTATAAACACTTTTATACCTAGCTGCAGAGAAAAATAACACTTGGCCACTCCTTAAGTTGTTCTTAGGGTTTGGTTTGGTTTTTTGCCCACCTACAGTGCAAACAACTTGAGCACATCTGTGCTTCCACCCACCCAACTACTCTACACAAGAAAGGTCCCGACAACCTGCTTCCATTATGACTACGACCAAGAAAACACTGAAATAGTTGTATCCTGAAATGCATGGGTCACCGGGAGTTGGAATTGACTCAACACTATCAAACATTAGCAATAATAACCAAAGCCTAAAAAAATACTCTTTCCGGTCTACTTGTGAAACTTATTTTCTCCAAAAAGCCAACTTTGTCCTCATACTACAGTAGTCCATTCCCCTTCCTGCCTCTACTGTCCTACCTACAATTATACATATCATCTTTCACTTTTTAGTCGCCTATAAACAACTTGACAATAAATATGTTATATTTATCTTGGTTTTCCTAATACCTGGTATGTACCATGAAAAAAGATTTATAAATGTCTTCAAAATAAACTGAACATAAACACCTAATACAAGTTCAATTTTCATTCTATTTTCCCAAATAATTTTAGATAGCCTTAGATAATTATATTTTAATGTCATATTCATCAACTTCATCCTACCTTTACTGAGAAGATGTTCATGACGTTTCTCATCAAATAAGGACAGTAACACCTCTTTGTGTTTCTGAAATTCAGCCATTTGCTCCTCTTTTTCCTCCGATGTTTCTTTAGCCTGTGAAGGAGAGTGCACTAAGCTCCCAAGGAGGAATCGTTTCTTAAGTCGTAAATATTCATGAATGATCAATCATTATTGCTACGA
>NW_022109768.1:855104-856991 GCF_000313985.2 Echinops telfairi
GAATTTTGGGAATGATGAGGGCAACAAATGTATAGATGTGCTGTACACACTTGATCTATGTATTGTGATGAATTGTATGAGCCCCAATAAATTGATTAAAAAAAAAACTTATCTCAGTCTCTTCAAAGTGTTTTTAAAAAGGGGTCCAAATAGTCATATCCTCAAGGGACTCAAATTGAGTTCCTCTTAAAATTTTCTTGAGTTTTGGAAACCAAAAAATGTCTTGAAGGGGCAGGACAGGGCCCCACGGTGAATGGGGTAGGGTTTCCCAACCAAATTCTTGTATGACCCAAACCAAAACCCCCAACTCACAGCCTCAAGTTGATGCCAACTCAAAGTGACCCGCTAGGGCAGGTAGAACTGTGCCTGTGTGTTCCTGACAGCTGTAACTCTTTCCTGGAATAGAAAGGCCCCTCCTTCTCCCACAGAGCCGTTGGTGGTTCTGAACTGCTGAACTTGCGGTCAGCAGCCCACTGTGTAACTATTGCGTTACCAGGGCTCCTTCCTCTTGCTAGTCTCAAAAAAATTAGCTCATTAACTGTTCTGAAAGGAGAAAAAAATGATCAAAGCATCTAATTCCTCTAAGCATCTATCCTAAATTTTTCTGCCACCAGGGCATTTTTCAAGTTGATTAGAACGTCATGATGATCCTCTATGAGCATTTTTGGGTCATTTGAAGAAATCGATCAAGATTACACTTTTGGAATCTAGATAGTTTCCATAATTTTCTGAGCTGACCTCTCTGTCTTGAATGGAATTGGCCCAGGACTTCCAATTTGGAGCCACTGTTGATTGGCTTTCTCTTACAAAGGCACCTAATAGAAGGGAAAGAAGTGCATCACCTACTTGTCTGCAGTCCTCCCTGATCGCGGAGACATGCTTAGATGCCGTCTCTTTGAAGCAGACCCAAGCATGACCGAGCCGGAACTAGCAGCCACACATTTTAGCTTGCTTTGTTTAAATCAATCTTTTCTAAGTTTTACTAGTGAAGAGGGGTGAGAATACTATTCCAACAGAGGAATAAATAGTATTATTTTAGTGAAATAAGCTTGGATTGTCAGAGAGCTAATAGGCAGACTAAACAGATGTACCAAAATGAAGGGAAATGATGTGACTAATTATGTATTTTTGACTCCATGATCTTTTGTTTGTGTGCTCTTTCCTTCCTAACATTGGCTATAATGTGAAATTTTCAATAGAAATATCATTTTTTATTAATGCCAGACATTTATCAGAGTCAATATGTTGCCTTCAGTGGACTCCTTATTTTAGTATACTTTCATATGTAAAATTACATCGCTCATGCAACACATATCAAGGAGATACACCTATAAAAAAAAGAATGCAAGCAAAGTGAAGAATTGAGATAAAATAATTAAAATAAAATCACTACTTCTTCTGAAGTACGTGTAACATTTTCTCATAATATCATAAATACCTGAATTTTTATGAATGCCTCTTCCAGACCTTTTGTGATATTCTTTTCAAGATTTCCCCAGAAGTTAAATCCATGTGGTTCTAAACCTGGTGTTCTCTCCAGCCATGCCTTAAATAAATGTCATTTCAAGTGAATAGATGATAATACTTAAAAATATGCAAACTACATTATAAAGGATATGAGCTAGAAGCTGTAAATCTTTACAGTTTTGGAAAATGTATGTTAAAAGCATTTACTTATAAATATCTCTCTTGTTTCAATTCCTTCACTTGTGAAATAGCGATTGATCATGTTTCATTTCTAAATCTTTAGGGCAATCATGATTAAAATTTGCTCCCCTTATTCTTTAAAAAATTCAAAATTAGAGGCATCTTATATTTGTTACATTAAGTCTAGGACGATATCTAAATGTAGCTTTATTAAAGTCTTCTGGTGTTTTGGGGTTTTTT
>NW_022109768.1:857255-866515 GCF_000313985.2 Echinops telfairi
CTGTCCTCTGAAGTGCAGCCCGGCTCAGAGCACAGGGGGGATCACAGGGCTGGTGGCACCGGGAGACCCAATATCCCAGTGTCACTGGCCCATAGCGCTATAGGGGGCAGCACTGGGGACATGGTGCAGGAGATGTGCCCCATCGGACGCCACCGCCCCAATGCCAAGCACTAAGGATGTGCAGTGGAGCAGCAGGGGCAGCAAAACAAGGAAGTCCCGAGGAGTGCCCAAGGTGGGCTTTGGGCCAGGCGTGGCACCCCAGTGGACTCCACTGGAAAACACTCATGAAGGTCAACAGACAGACCTGGAGCTGTTTGAGGGATATTCTTTTGTTGCTGTTGATTTCTAGGGTTTTTTTTATTAAATTTTAAATTCTTTGTTTTAGTTGTAAGAGCCCCCGATACCATGATTTTTTTTAAAAGAATAGTTTAATTTGTAAAGAAAAAAGCCTGCTAAAGGAAATTAAAATCATGTATTCTTTGGGGTAAATTTACTTGGTAAGAACAAATTGGTAATTCCACAAAATTATTTATAGACTTAGAGGGGATCTGGGTATGAAGGCTAAAACATTTCTAATGGGGCTACTATTAGGGTAGCATTTTACAATTGTAGAATATATGAAAGGAATTCAAAAAGCTTGTGGAAAATCAAATTGAAATATAATGGGACTTTTCCATGAACTTTTTAAAGTTCTGGCAAACAAGTTAATAAATAATTAGCCAGCCACATTCAGTTTAAAATCAACTAATTAAAATGTGCTTAGTAGAGATGTTTAAAACGATTGCTTCAATTAGATGTGGACATTACAAAATATTAAGTACATTGATTAATATAGATTTATTATTTTCTTGAAATGCTCCTTAATATTTTTCTTAATATAAACTTTAAAAATAAAATCTAGTTAAAGTTGAGTTAGAAGGGACAGTGGGCTGGCTTTTAGTAAAGAGAACTTTCACCTGTACCTCCACCAGTTGCAGAAGTGATTTTTCCTCTTCTGTCTTCAGTAGCTGTTCGTTATCGTCTCCTTTGAAATTATCACGGTAATGTGTTCTGTTGTAAGGGACTCTCATACTCTGAAGAACGCCTATCTTGTTTTCTAATAGACGAAACTGCAAACTCTGGAAGCCTGATGCTGGAATTAAGTACTCTCTTAGAGAATAAAGTAGGGAAGAGAAGAGACGATTAACATTACAAATCCCGATAGTGATTTCTTTACTTGCTCTTGAGAAAGGTTCACTCCCTTGGATACCATCAAGAAATGAAAAACAATCAAGCTCACTGTCAGTGAGTCAATGGTGGCTCGTGGTGACCCTATAGGACAGAGTAGAACTACCCCCATGGGTTTCCTAGACTGTAACTATTTATGGGAATAGGAAATCTCTACTGCTCAGTGGATGGATGGTGGTTTTGAAATAGCTCGTAACCACTAAGCCCAGGGCTCCTATCGTCCAAAATAGGAGACACAAAATGGCCAAGGGTATTTCTGATTTGGACTTACTAAAATAAAGGAAACCTACATAAATTTGTCTGTTGCTGTCAGTCAACCTATGAGTGTGTGTGTGTGTGTGTGTGTGTGTGTGTGTGCGCGCAGAATGTGTGTATTCAATGCTGTGACCGCTCGGAAATGGATCACCAGGACTGTCTTCTCTGGATGGTTTCAAACCACCAACCTTGCCCAAATACTTCACTGGCTTAATTCTAGATTCTCTTATTTTTCTTCTCAGATTTATGTACAAAAGAAAGTTTATTCTAAATGAAAATATGTCATTTCATTCCATTTGTTTTGCCTTCCATAAAATCTAGAGCTGGATTTCCTGAACTAATTCATAAATTATATACTGACACTCCACAAACGATTTCTATATTTTTAAAATTTAATTTCTTGTTATATATTATCTTTTTACATTTTTTGCCTAACATCCTCTTTGTTAAAAAAAAATAAGGTCCTTAATGAATTGAAAGCAATTGCTGATTGTATTTGTATATAATAGCTCTGAAAGGTACTTAATAACGTCTTAGTTTGCTCTTTATTAATTGTGCTTACAATGTCAACGTGTGTTTGTAGGATCCCCAAGCCACTGCCGTCAATTCTGATTCATAGGGAACCTGTAGAGAGTTTCTGAGGATATACATCTTCATAGGAGCAGGTAGCCTCATCTTTTGCCATCTGCATGACTGTTGGGTTTGAACTTGCACTTGGCAGCCCACTGCTTAACCCATTAAGTCACCAGGACCCCATATATGTATGCTCCTCATACCATATGCCATACATATGCTCCTTTGATCCTTAGTCTATTGCATTGTTTTTTTCAAAGTATAGATACACACCTGAAGTCATTGAAGTCCAAGGCTGTCATCGTTTCCAGAATGGAAAACTGCTGTACCAGTAGTTTAAGGATTGCTGCTATTCGGTGCATCCGAGAGACGATCTTGAGCATATTTCTTTCATCTCTGACCTGACAATTAAGAAATAGAAACAATGAGGACTCAGTGATAACTTACAAAGGAATCTGTTACTAACAATGCATTCCTACTCATTTTCATCTCTCTTTTCAATCGTATTCTAATGTATTTGGGTTACAAATTTACACAGCAAATTAGCTTCCCATACGGTAATGTCTGTTCCTATTCTTCAGTGACTTTGGTAACCCTTTTTCACAACCCTATCAACGTCCTCATTGTATCCATTCTTGTTATTTCTATTTTAAAGAGATCCTTGGAACTAAGGTCTGCCCACAGTAAGGCAGTATCTTGGCCTGACAGCCACTCTGAATCGTGTGCAAGAAAGACCTGCAAAATGAGAGGAATTTTTTTTCCTTGAAAAATCGAAAATTATATAGAAACAATTTAGAAGCCAATTCTGAAACACAACTTCCCTGATTTCAAGGCAAATATCTCTTAGTTTTGCTTCACAAAACGAGGGCTAAGGTGACATGTGGACCACTGGGAGAGGGGATGAAACACCTGAATAATCTGCTCTTTACCCTGGAGACAAAGTCACCATTGACGTAAAAGGGTGCCTGTGCTTACAAACATAAGCAGGCTCCAAGGTAGCTGACCTAGCGTGAAGCTCAAAGGGCACGGAGGGGGGGGGGGGGGTCCCAGGTTGCATAGAGGCAGAGTGGAGCTCAAACTTCTGCATCTGGTTCAATCTCTGATCAGATCAACTACCACTCTTTGTCCTCCTGTTTCCCTTTGCCCCTTTTACCCTTCCATATTTCTGGGCTCCTTGTCTTTTCCCTCTAGTTCTTCCTCTGGTTATTTTTTCTTTATCTTCTCTTTTTTTGTTTGTGTGGGTCTTTTTCAACTTTCTTCGTTATTGGTCCTATGTTTCCACAGTTGAGACTCATATTCATTAGGAATGCAATTCTGATATCTAGTGACCAAGTGATTGCTATGAACTCGCTTGAGAGTAATCATCCCTTACAATAATATTTTTAAGGGAAAATAAAGTATGAGTCCTAAACAAGGGGCTTGAACCTGAAATTTGAAAGCAACCTTAAAGCATGGTGAAGTTCCAGGCAGCAATGTCACTAAAAATCCCTGTCTAAACTCTTTTTTCTTTCAGAATGGTGTCTTTTTAATTTTCAAATTATTAACCTTACATGTGATGTTTTGATCATTTCATAAGAGTTCTATAGTCTTCAGAAAAATGCATGATGCCAAAACTGTGACACATAATAACTTACATGGCCATTTTGAAAGATCTCTCTAACAGAATCTAATTCCCAGAGGATTTGCTTGAACCAGAGTTCATATGCTATAATTAAAAAAAACACATAGTTATGGAGAGCTCTTTGAGTATCAGAAGGAATGAATAACACATTGAAAAAGACATGAAAATGAAGCTTCAAAATCAGCAAACTCCAACAGCACCCTATTTTAGCAATACTATTCATTTTATGCCAGAAATTAACATTAAGAAATGCATAGTTATTCCCATCGAGTATTAAGCCAGGCACATGATCTAAATGTCTTATGTTCATTATTGCTTTATTTATTTCTCTCAGCACACCTGAAATTTACATCCTCGAGCGATGTAACACCTAACTCAACTCACACATTTCATCTGAAAAGGAGAGTTACATGGGAAAGGAGACGTGATGCTCAACCAAATGAAAGACTGTATTGGTGGGAGACCTTGACATTTTAAAGTTGTTTAAAAAGTAGTGTTTTGTATAGACAAAGAGCAGTGGGTTGAAGTTTCAGATAAAACAACACTGACAAAATCCTAACATTACGCTCCAGGCTAAATCCCACGGGCAACTTTACCGGAATTGATCCAGCCTTATCCTCTTTTGTGATTTCCATTTGAGCCCAAGAGTGGTGGGTTAGACCTAAATGTTCCCAAAGAATTACTTTTGGAAGATTTACTCAGAGACTTTTGCTCTGAGTTTGCATTCCCTCTCATTAAAGGCTATCTAAGCAATAAAGAAGGAGGACATATCATAGTACATTGCAAGAAGCATGGTGGGAACTGGTTCATGGGAAGTCCGTGAACAATGTGTCCTGGCATAAGGAATTTAATTTCTCAGAACTTCAGTTCACTCTTTTGAAAAATGATCCAACAGTTCTTCTTCTACAAACAGAAGCCCACTATACAAAATATTATGCCTGGCATAAATGTGGGTGGATTCAGGTTTACTTTGGTAGCAGTATTGTGACAAATTTAAAATTCACAGAGATAATAGCTGATGCAAGGATTCGAAGGGGGTTTAAGAGATGAGTAGGAGGGAGATGAGAAGGGTGAGGGGATTTTGGGAATGAACAATGTAAGTGGGAGGAGGAATGAGCACTAGAACTTCAAGTGAATATACAACTAATTTTGAAAGCAATTTCATCATGGGGGAAAAGAAGAGAAAGAAAATATTCTGAAATTGATTGTAATGATAATTGTACAAATCTTCTTGACATGATTGAACTTTGAATTGTGCAACATGTGGATTAAAGCCAATAAACCGGTTAAAAAACAAATAGATGTGGGAGGACATCTTGATTCCTGTAGACTATTGGTGGAGGGCATCAAATACTTATTTCTATATGGTAATTACTGTAACACAAGCCTTCTGAAATCAAGAACTTTGTCACACACATCTATTTTCCCTCAGTAACTAATGCAATGTTTGGCACAAGGTAGGCAGTAAATAATTTTATTAATAAATGAACTAAATATTATTAGGTGAGTATAGCCCACTGTCATCAAGCTAATTCCAAGACAAATCTTTTTATATATGGTTTCTGGAGCTGTGCATCTTTAAGGAAGCAGAAAAACTCATCTTTCTCCCTTGGAGTGGTTTGTGAATTGGAACCTCCAACCTTGTGGTTAGCAGTCCAGTGCGTACTTGACAATGCCACCAGTGCTTCTTATTAGGTGAGTATGAAAGTCCAATAACAGAAAGATGTCTGACAGATGGAGAAAACAGTGGAATGGTCAATGATGCCATTTTACTTGGATCCATAATCAGTATCCATGGAACCATCCACTACCATCAAGTTGATTTCAACTCATAGTAACCCGATCGGACGGAGTACAAATGCTCGGTGGATTTCTGAGACTGTAAATCTTTATGGAAGTAGAAAGCCTCATTTTTCTCCCATAGAGCAGCTGGTGGTTTCAAACTGCTGACCGTCCTGCTAACAGCCCCACATGTAACCCATAACCTCACCAAGGATCTGTCAAGAAATCAGAAAGTATTTGCATTGGGCACATCTGCAAAAGGCCTCTTTAAAGTGTTGACGAGTACAGGCATCGCATTAAGGAGGAAGGGGGAAGATGAGGCTGTCTGCTTCTGTAGAGAGGTGCAGCCTTGGGCACCCACAAGGGCAGCTCACTCTCTCCTCTAGAATTACCATTAGTCATTATTGATTCTACGGAAGTCAGTTAGGAATAACATAAGCTCATGTAAATACACAAGAAATTCAAATGACTTTTGAAAACAATTTTTTAAGTCCCAAGTTAAAAAATGAGAAGTCTTATCTTGGAAATGCTTCATGAGATTTGGTCAGGAAGTTCCTCGGGCAAAACTAATTTGACCCAATTATCAGTAAAGGAACATCAGAACCTCATTAGAAATACTGAAATGAAGTCCTGTAAGAATGTGGGAGCTAACAAAATCCTTTCAAGCCTTTCAAACAATGGTGAATTCCTTTATCTTTCTCCATCTTACAGCAAAAGGAAGTGTAGCTCTCCTTAACCTTGATAAGAAATGCTGGTGGGGTAGTTTATTATCCATTGCTCTGTACATCTTACCTTGATGAGTTATAATAAAAAGATGCTCATCATGGATTTTGTTCCCGTTTATTTCACTTTGTAGTTCTTGTGCATTCAAAATTTTGTCCAACTTTAAAATGAAAATAGAAAGATTGATTATGAAATGGAAAACCCTGGTTGATAAACCTTAGCCAGTAGAATACATAACCAAAAAAGTCCCCAAATTCCCAAGTTTTCAGGAACCGACATTTTTTTTAGAAAAGTTATTATTGATTGAATCTGGTCATAAGGAGCAGATTGAGTTGATGAGTTTTATTCCTAGGTAAAAACAGCTTTTGGTAGGATTTTATCCTAGCAGATGCTATTGGACATTGAAAAGTTAGTCTCTGGGAGGCTATGCAAATGTGACAACATGCTTTGCTGACTACAGGATGCAGTCCTTTATTTCCCCAGAGAGCCGGCGTTGAACAGACCTGAATATTGTTGTTGTTGTTGTTTTTCAGTTTGGTTCTAGAGACCCATCAATGAAAGCATCAAGGACTTTCATTATTATTATTTTTTAAGAGAAGACAAACTGTATATTTGCCTATTCATTATACTGTATTCTAACATTTCTATCGACCTTATGTTTAGACCCTGGATCGCATGTACTGCTAGACAAGAAGCGTTTTACCTATATGGCTCCTGATTTAGTCTACCAAAAGTTGAAACAGCATGAATTTGGATGATGTTTTTAGATCCAGAAGACGATTTGACAACTAAGTAGTCAAATTAAAGAGAAACAAAAGCCCTGGAAATGTTGCTTTGCAGAATTAGGTGCCTAACAATGGGAGCTAGTCCTTGAGCCCTGCCACTTACATGCAGGTAGTTCCCATAGAGAAGTCCTCCTTTGCTGGCTTTATTCACACCACTTTGTGATTTCTCTTCTTCAGTGTCGACTCTGAAGAGTGTTTTAAAAGAATCTCTGTAAATTCCATACAGAAGAAGGAAAAAAAATAGAGCTTGAGATAACACTGCTCACTAACAAAGGCATGGAAAATTCTCATTACTTCTTAATTTCTTTTATTTCCAGAATAGATTATGAAACACACCAATAAAAAGTGAGTTTTTTGGTATTCTTTAAACTCAGAAATGAAAGCCTTCATACTTGTTACTTCTCAGAGTCTAGATACACTTAGAAGAGAGGTAAACACTCACCCGAAGCTATTTCCTAAAAATGGACACCCGCTCATTGCAAAAACTCCCAGTCTGAGCCGCAGAATAAATGTGTCTCCTAATAGAGCTCATTAATCTTCCCAGATGTTCCACAACGGCCTTTTATGTACCTAGCACCTCCTACACCAGCCAATTAGCACTCGTGGCCTCTTCTCCGGGTTCCCGCTTCACTTGGTGTTGAAGCGGAACTTCTCATAACCTCAGAGTGTATTATCTTGTTTGTTTGCAAGAAGGGGAAGGCTATTGTGCCAAATTAAATCATCTGCTCTGGTGTACTTGTTTTGATATCCAAAGTAACAAAGATTAGATAAATCAATAGAGAGCAAGGTTTTGTTTCTGTTTTTAAGCAGGCGGGGAGGGGGGGGATGTAATTCATGTTGATAAATTCACTTGGCAAAGTGATAAGGTATACTAGCATATAATGAATGAGGTGTTTGTAGAAACCAAAGAGCAATTTTTCTCACATTCAGTTAATATTGTAACTCTTAAACCAAGATCTGAATTTCAATTTGGGAAAATAAATTCATTGTATACTCGACACAGAATACAGGCTCAGAATCCTCACTTTTCATCAGCATTCTCTTAACCCAAGTTTCATCTAATAACAGCTGTTACATTCCCAACATAGTACATTTAAATTTAAATGGGTGCCATTTTCTGTACACCAATTGCTTATCAAAGTCAGGGAAGTGGGAGTCACCTATGCTGAGACACATAGTCTGTAGAGAATTTAAAATCAAACGTAGCCTATAATTCTAAACAATGTCCTTCGTAAAATTTCTTCCTAGGAAACATAATGTATTGGTGTTAGGTTCTGAACACGTTTGCTACCCAGACAGAAAATTGGGCAGACGCCTTGCCATTCTGTTCTTAGTACTGGATGGTCATTGAAAACTGCACATAGGGACAATTTGCATTTCTTGTGCCCCCTCGAATGTTATGTTTGGTCTCATTTACTAAAGTAATTAGAAGTTGGAAATCTGGTTTCCAGTCTTGGCTTTTCCACCGATCGCTTGTGTCATTTGAGTTAACTGATTTAGTGATTCCTCATTAAAATAAATAAAGGAACAAAGGTGGTTAAAATATATGATAATGGCAACATGACCATGATCCATTCTAAATCCTGCTTTAAATTGGAATATGTGTCATTCAAACCTTTACAGAACTAAAAATATGTTGTGAGAGAAATGGGACGTCATCAAAACAGAAATGACTCATATCCTCTTTGGCTTTTCACACATGACCTTGACTTGCTTTAGGAAACTAGTAGTCAGGATCAGTGTTCTTGGTGTCCTCCCACTGAGTTGCTGTAAGCAGACGGTGTCAAATATTATCTCTCTTCTCAATTTTACTGTTCAGTCATGCGTGTGTTCACAAAACGCTGTAGCTAAACAATATACTCTCTTCTTGGAATAAAAGCTTTCGGGGCTGAGAAATGTCCTTCATTTACTGCTCAGCATTCTGGTGAGAGAAATACAACACTATTTTATTCCTTCTAAATTAGAAATAGTCTTTTTTTCCTTTTTAATTGGATAGATTCAATTTAAAATTGTTTTTGTGGTGAAAATATTGTAACATAAAAGAATAGCTATCTTGAAATGAACAACTCGATGATGTTGAATAGAGTCACAATGCTCTGCAACCAATGTTCCGCCCAGCCGAAAGAACAACAAAAAACAACTCACGCCCATGAAGAAATTTCTCCCCATTTCCCCTTCTCTCTAGCCCCAAGAAGTACCAATCCGCTTAATGATCTTCCCTGTTGGGGGAAATTTCAAATAAATAAGATTATACAATATATATTTTGTGGCTGGATTCTAGCACTTTGAATAAT
>NW_022109768.1:866615-880208 GCF_000313985.2 Echinops telfairi
CATACAGTATATTTCATGATGTTGTTTATCCATCCCCTACTGATGGACATTTGGGCTCCTTCCACCTGTGGTCTATTAAGAATAGTGAACAGATGACAAGGTCGGCATATAGCCTCCTCCCTAGGGGACGGACAGCGGAGAAGTGGGTGAGGGAGACGTGGGATGGGGTAAGATATGATAAAATAATAATAATTTATACATTATCAGGGGTTCGGAGGGAGGAGGGAGCGGGGAGGGAGGGAAAAAATGAGCTGACACCAAGGGCTCAAGTGGAAAGCGGGTGTTGTGAGAATGATGAAGTCAACCTATGTACTAATGTGCTGGACACAGATGACGTATGTATAGATTGTGATGAGTTGTATGAGCCCCTAATAAAATGATTATTTAATAATTTTTAAAAAAGAAGTTGGAATCAACTCAAAATAAAAGAAAGAAAAAAAAGAGTAATGATGCTAAGAACGAGTTTATGTGTTATTAGTTTAAACACCTGCTTTCAATTCTTTTGAGTCTATACCTGGGAACAGAATTACTGGATCAAATGATAATTCTATGCTTAAATGACTGAGAAATGACCAAAAATGCATGAATATTTAAAACCTCCAACAATGCATTTATTTGTTGAAACATCTCAATTGGCATTCCATCAATTGTTAAAACCTTGATTTTTGCCAATGACGTGAGTTGGAAGTAAAATTTTTGAGCAAAAAGGTAGTCATTTTTATTTTAATCAGTCATGTGTGATCTGTTTTGTTATTCATTTATTACTGTATGTTTTGACAATTTCTCAGAATTCAAATACAAATTTGGAATGTTAATCACCATTTGAATTCTGCTTATAGGCAAATTGACCCCCTCCAACTTTCTTGCTCATTGTATAAAATCAAAAAAGAGTGATCACAAAGGGTCGAGGGGACCAGGTAACAAGCACCAAAGGGGGAAAAAGACAAAAGAAACCATATCATTGTGAATGAGGGGAGTGCGCAATGGGGACCCAATGCCCATCTGTAGACAACTGGACATCCCTTGCAGAGGGGTAGTGGGGAGGAGATGAGTTACTCAAGGTGCAGTGTAGCAATAAGGAAACTCACAACCTTCCTCTAGTTCTTAAACGCTTCCTCCCCCCAACTACCATGATCCCAATTCTACCTTGCAAACCTGGTTAGACCAGAGGAAGCATAGCGGTGCAGATGGGAACTGGAAACACAGGGAATCCAGCACGGATGAACCCCTCAGGACCAGTGGTGAGAGTGGGGATGCGGGGAGGGAAGAGAGAAGGGTGGGGGTAAAAAGGGGAACTGATTACAAGGATCTACATATAACTTCCTCCCTGGGGGATGGGCAATAGAAAAGTGTGTGAAGGGAGATGCTGGGGAGTGTAAGACATGATAAAATAATAATTTATAAATTATCAATGGTTCTTAAAGGGGGCGGTGGGGAGGGAGGTAAGGCAGGGAAAAAGAAAAATGAGGAGCTGATTCCAGGGGCCCAAGCAGAAAGCGAGAGGCAACGACTGTATAAGTGTGCTTCCCACAATTGATGTATGTGTGGATTGTGATGAGTTGTATGAGCCCCAATAAAATGATTAAAAAAAAAAAAGAGTGCTCAGTTGGAAAGTAGCTAGCAAGATAATGAGTTATAGCATTTTTTTGTGTGTGTACTTACTGTGTTTATGGCTTTGTGTTGTCGGTTGTGTATCTTAAGATTTATAGCCCACCTACACAATATATGTGATCAATACTGTTAGAAGAAATTAGCATAAATATCATTTGGAACTTGGCACAAAGTGAACTGTGGGAAACTGAGAACTGGGAAGAGAGTGTATGCAAACAAACGCTCTTCGCTAATATTTCAAGAGTCGGTTTTAATCAGGCTCAATCACTTCAGGGCCAGGGCCCACTCTTTGGAGTAATACTGCCTTCATGCAATTTGTCCTCCTTCCTTCAGTGCCATCTGTCCTTGGATCATGTTACTGTCATGGCTGACTGCCCACAATTCGTTTGGCATAGTAACTCGGTGTATTCCTTTGCCCTGGCTGATGTTATATGCATGCTCTTGTTAGGTGCCATCAGGTTGGTCCTGACCCCTAGGGACCCTGCCCAACAGAATAAAATTGGGCCTGGTCCTCTGCCATCTGCTCAAGTGTTCGTGTTTGAGCCATTGTGGCAGCCACTGTAGCGTCTGTATCATGGAAGGCCTCTGCTTTAATAAGCATGATGTCCCTCACCAGGGACTGGTCTCAGCTGCCAACATGCCCAAAGTATGTAATAGGGAGTCTCGCTCTTGCCTCTAAGGAGCACTCTGGCGAAACTTTTTCCAAGACAGAATTGTTTGTGCTTTTGGCAGTCCATGGTACTTCTCCAGCACCATATTTCAAATGCATTGATTCTTCATCAGTTTTCTTTACTCAATATCTTTCATATGCATATGAGGCCATGGAAAATACCTTTGGTCAGATGCACCTTAGTTCTCAAAGTAACCCCCTTGCTCTTCAATACTCTAAACAGATCGTGTGCAGCAGATCGACCTAATGCAATGAGTCTTTTGATCTCTTGATCTGCTTCCGTGAGCATTGACTGTGGTTCCAAGCAAGACAAATCCTTGACAACTTCAACCTTGTCCCATGTATCATGATGTTACCGACTGGTCCACTTGTGAAGATTTTGGTCTTCTTTACCTTGAGTTATAATCCATATTGAAGCCTGAAGTCCTTGAACTTCATTGGCAAGGGCTTCAAGTCTTCCTCCTTTTCAGCAAGCAAGGTTGTGTCATGTGGTTATTCCAGGTGGTTAATATATCTCCCCCAGTGCTGATGCCACGTTCACCTTTATATAGTCCAGCTCCTTTGATGATTTCCTCTGCATACAGAATGAATAAATATGCTGCAGAGAGATGTCTGGATTGTATGGAATTCCTATTCCCAGTTGTTTGAGACAGTACCATATCACTTTCCCACCAGTCATTGTTTATATTTAGAGTCCCACCAGTAGTTTCTGAGTGTTCTAATCTTTCTACGGATTCTCCAGTGTTTTCTGTTTTATTGAACTTGGTTGTTAATGTCAGTGTGCAATGGAATCTCGTTGCTGTTTTGATTTGCATGTCCTGGATGAAATATTTAGCAATAAATCTAACTGTATAAACTAACAACTTTTAAAAAATAAATAAAACTACACTATTACAAAAAACCAAAATAGACCTACACAAATGGAATAATATTTCATATTCATGGTTAATAAGACTTCATATTTTGAAAATGTCAGTACAAGCCAGAGCAATCTACAAATACAGCACAGTTCTGATAGAAAAACTAATTCACATCATCATATGGAAAAGGAAGAAATCCAGAATTGGCAACAATTTCTTAAAAAGAAGAAAAAAGTAGTAGGCCAATAGCTTCCTCACCTCAAAACCATTACAAAGCCACAGTAATTAAAACACCCTTTTCCTTGGCACACCACTAGATGCATAGACCAACGGAACAGAATCAAGAACCTAGGAATAGTTCATCAGAATAGAGTCTGGGGTATTCAAATAAGCCGCCATCTAATGAAGAGTCAACAAAGCCCACGCGGCTTGTGGTATCCAAAAATGACAATTAAATAATTCAAATATGGAGAAGGGAAATATATCAGAGCTAAAATTATGAACACCCAATTTGTGGAAGGCTACTGAGAACAGTAGGAACCCAAACCCCATCTGCAGAGTATCTAGCCAAATTAAACTGCTAGATCCTAGATAGCAAGTCCCCTCTAGCCACAGGCAAGAGTCCGCAACCTAACAAGTGCAAAGAGCCATTGCAATCTTGATTATGCTGGATAGAACGCAATACTTGGACAGTTGACCTTCCTAGAGACCCAACCAGAATTTGTTCTAGGTACAAGAATCTCTTACTTGTTCCATGACAAAAGTGTCTTCCCTGGCTTTTAAAATATTGATGGGGGTCTTTTATTTCTTACTCATTATTTTAATTTTTATCTTTATGTTATTATTATTCTATCTGACCACTTTATTTTGATTTTGTTTTTTATTGTTTCTTTTGGGTTTCCTAGTTTGTGAAGCACAGAAGGAGTGGATGAATAATAATAATAACTGATGCAAGCGTTTATAGGGGATCTGAGGTGGGAATGGGAGATCAGGCGGGTTCAAGGATTTTGAAAGTAAACAATGAATGCAGGAGGGAGGAGGGAGCACTGGAACTGATTGTGATCACACAACTCATTTTAAAGGCAATTTAACCATGGCGGGGGAGGGGGGGTGTCCTCAAATTGGTTGTAGTAATGATTGTATAATTCTTCTTGATAGGATTGACTGATTGAACTATTGAATTGTATGATATGTGGATTAGGTGCCAATCAAACTGTTGGAGAAAAATAAAAATAATGGACTCTAAGGAAGATGATGATTATTGAATTAAAATGTTTAGACTGACCTTACGGGACAAATAATACTTGGTAGAAGTTTAGATCTCTTTGGATGTTCACTTTGTTTATAGTCTATATGCCTTTAAAAATAAACTGGTTATACAAAATTGAAAACAAAAAAACACCCAGAAATAAATTCATCAGCCAACCGACCAATCTTTGACAAAGGCTAGAAAACAGTAAGTGTGAAAGAGATTGTCTGCAAAATTCAATTTCCATTTGCAGAAGAATGAAACTGGACCCATATTCACCCCAGGCATAGTTTACAGGGCCTATTGCAGGACATAGATACACTATCAAGTACAGCAAAGGAAACAAACACAGTAGATGACAGAAGAGATGACTAGGACTTACAAACGCATGCACCACAAGACTTATCAAAAGAGTCCAAAGCGAACCCACGGAGTGGGAAAGAATGTTTGGCAAAAACAAAATGTGCATGAGGAAAACTCTAAAATGTATAGAAACTTGCAACACCTCAATCAGAAAAAGACAAACACCCCAATTAAAGAAGGGGCAAAGGAGATGAACAGACAGCTCAGCAAAGATAACACCCAAAGGGCCATCAAACATGAAGACACCCTCATGGTCACTAGCCCTTCCCGAGACGCAATTCAAAGCAACCATGATATAACACAGTACACTGAGACGGACAACCACGATCAGTAAAACAGAAAATAACAAAATGCTAGAGAAGCTTTGGAGAGATGAGAACCCTCTTAAATATTAACAACTGTGTGAGGTGATACGGCACCACTTCAAACAACTGGGAATTGAAATTCCGTAAAATCCAGGATCCCTCTGCTTAAAAAAGTAAGAATCATAATTCAGACATATGCACACCTATGTTAAGTGCAGCACTGTTCACAACATCAAGAAGATGGAAACAACCTAAATTGACATCATTAGATTAATTAATAAAGAAACCCTGGTACATGCACACCATGGAATACTATACATTACTTAGAAATAATGACAGAAATGAGAAGAATAATCAGTTACAGCGTCAACACCTTGAACTTGGAAATTTAGTCTCCTGCACCCTTCCCCATACGTGTTCAATCAGTGTAATAAGAAAACTATCTGAGAAGTTAAACCATAGGCAGAAGGGCGTGACATCAGGATTGGGGGAAGACTTGTGATATGCGGACAACGGACACTTGCTCACTGAAAGCAAGAAGGACTTGAAACACTTGCTGATGAAATTCACAAACTCCAGTGTGGATGGTGACTCAATCGAAAGCAAAACCAAACTCCTCATAAGAGGATCAATAGACAACATGATGAGCAGCAAAAAGATGGACGTTGTCAAGGATTTCATTTGGCTTGAGTCTACTATCAAGGCCCATGGAAGCAGTCATCCATCAATCAAATGCTATATGGTATTAGATACCTTCAAGCCTCAGGTGCCACGAGTCCCTGCAACAACAGTAAGTCATGATTAGTAAAGCAGAGGGCAGTGGAAAAGGGGAAGGCCTTCGACACGGTGGCCCCAACAATGGGCTCAAACATGACAGCTGTAAGCATGGTGCAAGACAAGGAAGTGTTCTTTTCTGTGATTCGTACAGTCACTCTGAGTCTTTACCAACTGGAAGATACCTAGCCAAAGCAACAACCCTTATACTAGACCATGACCATGTATATAGCCCTGGGCACGCTTTTTTTGATGTGCCGTGGCCGTTTATCCTTCATCTTGTTTAACTAGCCTGACTTTTGCCACAGGCTAAGTCAGAAGCAGCTCCTCTCTCATTGGCTGAAGGTTAGCATCTTTTGCATTCTTTTGAGCCATTTCTGGTAGAAATAATCCAAGTAACTATTTAAGAATGAAAAGTGATCCTTTTCTACTCCCCTTCCTTCTCTCTCTTACAAAACCCTGTGTTTCCATGAATCGTAGCATTTTAATGAATCTCACATCTGCTGTCCACTGAGGACATGATGGCATGGGGGCGTGTCTACGCTCCTTTGGCTACACACAGGAGAAAGAGCATCTGAAACCCCATCTGCACAAGAAAGATTGCCACAGTGCAGACAGAGATGCCTCCACCCTCGAACTGCCATTAACCTATTCTGACACCACATCGTTCCCACAACACTCTACTTCTCTCCTGGATTCCATAATCTATTGCAATAGCCACACAAAGTGCACAGATCATATTGATGATTATGGGGTTTATTAGAGAAATGAACAGGTTACCACTAGTCAGAATCAGAAAACAAGAAAATGCAGTCCTTTTGCCTGCAGCCGTGCCTCTTCTCAGCCTTGCCATCAGGCCCTTCTCTCTATCCTGTCACAGAAATTTTGGAACACAGCTCTCTGGCCAAGCACCTCTAAAGATAGCTCTTTGTTCCAATGTCAAAGAAAGTTGCTCCACAGCATGTGGAAATTATTTTTAAAATAAAATCATTAATATCACATGCAAGTAAAGTTTTGGTGAAGATCATTTAAAAATGAAATCCTTGATAACGTTCATCTTTCTCCAGTGTCATGATGTTACCTGCTGGTACAGTTGGGGAGATTTCGGTTGGTTTCCTTTACAGTGAGTTGTAATCTATACTGAAGGCCGCAATCCTGGATCTTCATCAGTCAGTGCTTCAAGCTCTCCTCCCTTTTAGCAAACAAAGTTGTGTCATCTGCATATTACAAATTGTAAATAAACCTGCCTCCAATCCTGATCCCTCTTTCTTTGTTGGATAATCCAGCATACACATTGAATAAGTATGATGAGAGGATGCAGCCCTGGGGCACACCTTTCCTGATTTTTAAAGCATGCAGTATTCCTTTGTTCTGTTCACACAACTGAGTCTTGATCCATGTATAAGTTATGCATGAATAAAATGTAGTGTTCTGGTATTCCCAATCTTCTCAAGGCTACCCATAGTTATGAGGCACAGAGTCAAATGTCTTAACATAGTCAATAAAATACAAGTAAACAGCTTTCTAGAATTCTGGTATTCTCTGCTTTCCTTCAAGATCCATCTGACATCAGCAATGGTGTGCCTTATTCCATGTCCTCTTCTGAATCCAGCCTGCATTTCTGGCAGCTTCCTACCAAAGTACTGTTGCCACTGTTGTTGACTATCCTTCAGCAAACATTTGCTTGGCATTATTTGATAATTTTCCATATTCTGTTAGTCACCTCTCTTTGGAATGGGTGTGAGTATGCATGGGTTCCGGTCACTGGTGGAGATGGCTTCCTTTCAAAGTTTGTGGCACAGATAAGTGCTGCCAACGCTTCATCCACTTGTGGGAGTACAGTGAACCCTCGCCACTTCGCGCTTCGACTTCCACGGCTTCACTCTATCGCAGTTTTTGCGTTAACAGCGCGTGCTCTGTCATTACTGCCACTGATTGGCTCATACTGTACACGCTTCTGTCTGCATCGCTACATATTGGAGCTACGTATCAGATGCATTTTTGCTTTTGTACAGTGTACTGTAATTGTTTGCGATTTTTAAGAAATTTTATCTAAGCCCTATGATGGCTCCTAAACGAGCTGCTTCTTCTAAGCCTTCTGACAATAAAAATAAGCGCCAGAGGAAGATGCTCACCATCCAGGAAAAGGTAAAACTTTTGGATATGATCAAAGATGGCAAGAAAATCGTGGAGGTTGCACGCCATTGATTACAGTATTTGTAAGAACTATGTATAATAATACTGTATGTGAAATATGTAATACTGTAAACTAGATGCCATAAATAATATAATAAATAATAAATGATAATTGTAACGTCCAAAATGTTTTACTGTATTTTCCCTTTTTCGTTTAATAAATTGGGTAATACGAGTGTAATGGTGACTAAAGGGTGTTTTTTCATGTCCTCTATGCTCTAACTACAAAAATATCTGATTTACAAATAAGGAATCCGACTTCGCGGAATTTCATTTATCACGGTAGGGTCTAGAACCGATTAACCGCGATAAACGAGGGTTCACTGTATTTCAGTTAGTATTCAGTCAATTCCCAAATCCTGGTTTTTGGCTAATACCTTCAGGTATAGTTTGGAATTCTTTCTTCAACACTATCAGTTTTTAATCATGTGCTAGTTCTTCAAATGGTTGCATGTTGAGTTGTTCTTTTGGGTACCGGGAATCCCTGTATTCTTTCCATCTTCTTTTGGTGCTTCCCACCAATAAATAATCAAACTCACTACCATTGAGTCAAGGCTGACCATACCCACCCTATAGAACAGGGTAGAGCTGCCCCTGTGACTGCTAGGTATCCGGATAGGGGGTTGTTCCTCTCCATGCCAAGGCGCCCCCTACAGGAGGTTGCTGCAGAGAATCACGCAAGTCCAGCCAGCCATAAAGGCTAAAGAGGATGCACAAATTCAGGCCCTGGAACCAGGAAGGCAGTACACCTGGGTGGGCCCAATCTAGGCTAGGTGGGCTTAATTCTGCCAATAGGGTCAACCAGCACGGTTAACCGTTTCTCCCAGCAGAAGGCCCTAAAAAAGGCTTGAACTTCGAGACCACCACCCTCTTTTCCAGCTGTTCTTCCACAGTCCCGCATGGCTGGGCTGTGGTCCCACACGGTCCGGCCTCGGTTTCTCTCTTTCTCTGGCTTGTGTTCAGTTACTGTAAAGCCAGAAACTGCTTCTGTCCTTTATAAAAACCCACTTGGATCACAAACCAGGCTTCAAAGTAAATTCTTTCTCATGGAAAGCCATGAGGTATTTCCCAGCCAAGGAAATTAACCTGATTTTCCAAGACACTGACTCTTTACTCGAGTTGAAAGCTTCCCCCATCATTCAGTAGAATACCCATTGGATCTTGTGGTAGTTATATAATTGTCAATTTGAGAGGATTATGAGTGAAGGGGTTGAGTCTAGTCTGTCAATCGGATCATAGCCAATGAGGCTTCTGGCTGGGCATGGCTTTCTCCTGAGGATTCTGAAGTATCTGGTACTTCCTCCTTGGAGGTGGGAGACTCTCTGCTCACACATAGCAGCTGACATGATACATGGACTCACCCTAATGCAGAGTCCCGTGCCAGTGCTGAGATGTTTCCAATGCCACTGGCCTGTGATCTTCTACATTCGGCGTCATTGCATGTGTTTCGTGAGTCTGAAGAGGACTTTATAGATTGAAATCGGACATATGGGCTAAGATTGGACTTAGGGACTTGATCTGGACTGGGCTGGAATGTTTTCTCAATGTTCAATTGCTCTTGTATATAAATCCATGGACATACATGTGTGTTTAAGAAAGAGATTTATATACAGGAGCAATTGAATATTTTCTTCTTTTTTGCACTCATTATTAGTCCCCCATTGCCCACCCACCTCTCCTGTCATATCCCCAAGAAATTATTAACCTAGTTACTGTCTTTATAGATTTATCTATGCTGAAATTCATAGTAAGAAAAACAAGCATACACCAAAAAAAGAAAAACCAAGCCTGTCACAACAATAAAACCCACCCTAAAACCCACAACAACAAATAAAACATTGAAAACCTTTAGTTGAAAAGATAACAGAGAAGTATAAAAAGAAGATCAAATTTAAAATGGGTTAAAAGGGAGAGAACAAATGATAAGTTGTTAAATTTTAAGCTAACTATATCTAGCTTAGTTCTCTTTCCGATGTGCTCTTTCTTATACCAAGGCAATTCACATCCCTTATCAGTGGTCAGGACCTTATTCCAAGTAAGGGCCCCGCAAATGAATTTGGGGTGTTACTTCTTTCTTGTGTTTTTAAAGACCTTTTGCTTTCTTCGTGTCTGATATTCTTGATATCATTCCAGAGCTCCTCAGATCTTTTGTAATTAGTGTTCAAGTTATCTCTATGAGGGGATGCCCCCCCCAAAAGAGCGTAATATTTTTTCCAAGCAATGTATTTAAATTTTTGTACAAAACAACCTTGTATCCCTCAAAGTACTCTCCATTATACGGACTATGAAGACATTGGTCAAATCTGTGATTCCATTCTTGGAAACATTTTTCAAACTCATCTGTTTCTCTTTGGATGGCTGACAGCTCCTCCTTCATTTTTCCCTTCACTTCTTCTATGTCAACAAATCACTGTCCTTTCATGTCCTTATTCATTTGCAGAAACAAAAAGAAGTTGCCCAGAGTGAGGCAGGTGAGTAAGGAGCATGGGGCAAGAGAGGTATGCAGTTTTTGCAAAAAGCTGGTGCACCGAGATGACTGTGTGAGCAGGTACACTGTTGGGGTGGCAAAACCTGTCCCCCGTATGCCACAAATCAGGCATTTTTTGTCACACACTGTTATGTAATACTTTCAGAACCTCTAAATAGGAAACTTGATTAACAGTCTGACCTGTTGGAAGGAACTCCAGATGCACCATCCCCTTCACATCAAAAGAAAAAAATGAACATCATTTTTTGTTTATTTGGGGGCGTGGGGTTTGGTACCTCCTTGTAGTCTCCAGATAATCTCAAAATTCAGGTGGTATTGACTCAGCGTCTTATTTTGGCTCTCACGGATATTCTTTAATTTTCTTTAGCTTTAACCTGAACGTACATATAAGAAGTTGGTGGTCTGTTTGACAGACCCTGGCCTCCTTTTGTCTTCTGATAATGGATATTGCCTGTGATTTCAGTGAGAGTATTGTAATAAATTATCCAATGCAGCAGAGAAAAAAGAGTGGTTTGGGAGGGGTGTTTAGTGTCAGAATAGAGTAAAGGAAGTTGGTGATTGGCAGCACGTCTGAGTTCTGCCCTGTGGCTTCTGCTTTGGGCTAGTGTGTAGCTGGATTCTCCTTCACCTTAGGGAAATCAAAGTACATCAGATGTCGCCACTCTTCCATATACTCAGAAATACACATTATGTTTCAAGTATAATAAAAGAAGAGAAAACATTTCCTAAATATTTTCATGTTGGTTGTTAACTGCAATGAAAATACTTTATGAACTGAGTTAAAACTAATTTATCTGTTTCTTTTTGCTTCTTTATGTGCCTCTATGAACAACTAAAACTAGAAATGCTCTGTTATTTTCACTGTGTTGTGTGTCCAAAGAACTGTAAGTCATGATTCTCTCAAAGAGTTACAGTCCCAGACACTCCCAGGGCCAGCTCTGACCTGTTTCAGAGGGTTAATATGCGGGATAATTGACTTGTGGCAGTGAGTTTGAGTTCACAGGAGCACTTTCAGTTGGAATTGACTAGCAAGTAACGAGTTTGTTTGTTTGTTTGTTGAATAGAAAATTATTTTAATGAGGTCCTCTGAGCGCAGCCTGTTTCTCAAACCTTTTCAACATAAGCAAAGCAAAGGAGGCACAGAAGAAGGCCGGCACAAAGAGGAGAAAGATGGATGCCACATGAAGATCTCCAAGCAATGCCATAAAACTTCCATGAAAAGAAACACAAGACAAAACTTATCCCCCAGAGCAGGCAGTCCGAAAAGCTTCACCTAAAGCTGAAACATTGAACTTGGACTTCTAGCATACCACGCCATTAGAAAACAAATTTCTGTTCATGAACTTGCCCATTGGTAATAGTTCTGATACAGCAGCATGAAGAAACTAAGATAGATTTACTTGGTATTTCTACTATACAACGATAAACTGTACTTTCCCCAAATCAATGACTGCTACCATCCATAATTTCAATTTCATGCATACATCTCTTTGTCCACGACCTTGCTCTTTTTTGCTTATGAGATCTACTTTCCTCGCCTCCATCCTTTTCTGGGATATTTAATACACTGAGCTAACTTTTATCTTCTCTCATCTCTTTGAACGCCAGGCCCTCTTCTTATACCCCCTGTTATCCGTCTATAAGTCAATGACAAATTATTATCCTTGAATAAGAGCACACCAAATTAACTTAGAACTCCTGACATGGCATGGTGATGGTGCCAAGGTCTGATCCTAAAATTCATTTTGAATGAAAACTAACTTCTGCATCAAGAAAGCAGTTTGTCATTTCTTCTTTTTAAAAAAAATCATTTTGGGGGGGCTCTTACAGCTCTTATCACAATCCATACATCCATCCATTGTGTCAAGCACATTTGTACATATGAGCAGATACCAAGAGATCAAGTAGAAAGAAAATGCTTTGAAAATGTGTGTACAACATATGTACGAATGTGCAGTTCGTTATTTCTAGATTTCTCCCCTATACCTTTAGAAAATTACTTGGTAAATAATTTCAGAAAACAATGTGAATTTGTTTGCTTAAGAATACATCCTATTCTAGAAAACAGGTCAAAAATCATTTATAAAAAAATAAATTCTCAAAACAAACCGATGTCCTCCTTGTAAAAAGAGTCTTATGACTGTTTCAAAGACAGATGGACCCAATTTAATGATTGCTTTGTATCATTAAAAAAAAAATACATGGGAAATCCATATCATCTTTAACCATCATCCAAATTTATAATTTCTGCCTGTCCGCCAAGCACTGAATTTTCATTAAATTTCCTTATATATTTTTTCTTTTTTTGAAGCCCCTTCATATTCTCAGAGGGCCCTTTTGTGCTCTTGCGACTCCTGAGCAGCACTGTCAATCAATAGATGACCTCTCATGTAACAACCAGCATCGCCTCTTAGGACCGTCTTGCTCCCCTCATCAGTTGACCCAGGTGGCAATTTTTCATTTGGCCACGTGCTTTATTTGTGACTCTGGCTAGAGTTGCTGTCCTTGTCTATTATGAGCTGAAAGTCTGCTGGACTGTTTGCTCTGGGCATACATCCCCACTGTGGCCTGTTCTCCAGCCTCCTTGTTAACCTCTAACCCCGGACTCACTGGCCCCATCACATGTGGAGACTCACTTGCAGTGTGTCTGATGGACTCTTGCCCCAGGACAGCTCACTAGCCTCCCCAGCTGCTCTCCTCCTGGATAAATGAGGACAAGCAGAGTGAATAAGACCAAATGAGCTTTTAAGATTTCATCTCACACTACAGTTTGGGAAACAGAAAGATGTCGATTAGGATTATAGTCTTGCTTGTCCTTCTTTATTGTTTTCTATCTACCTGATCAGAAATGGAGTGGTGCAGGAGTCAGGAGACATGCATGAGTCTAGACTGAGATTTCGCCTAATATAGGTAGCCAGTTGTCCTAAGACGATCTCTTATTTTCTCCACATCTGTGTGTGTGTGTGTGTGTGTGTGTGTGTGTGTGTGTGTGTTTTGGGTTTTTTTCTGTTCTTGCTACAGTGACATGTCAGGTGATTTTTTTTCTTCCCATTTCCAGTTCTTCTTTATTTTTATTT
>NW_022109768.1:880308-883910 GCF_000313985.2 Echinops telfairi
GGGGGGCTCTTACAGCTCATATCACAATCCATACATCCATCCATTGTGTCAAGCACATTTGTACATATGAGCAGATACCAAGAGATCAAGTAGAAAGAAAATGCTTTGAAAATGTGTGTACAACATATGTACAAATGTGCAGTTCGTTATTTCTGGAGTTCTCCCCTATACCTTTAGAAAATTACTTGGTAAATAATGTTAGAAAGCAATGTGAATTTGTTTGCTTAAGAATACATCCTATTCTAGAAAACAGGTCAAAAATCACTTAAAAAATAAATCCTCAAAACAAACCGATGTCCTCCTTGTATAAAGAGTCTTATGACTGTTTGAAAGACAGATGGACCCAATTTAATGATTGCTTTGTATCATTAAAAAAAATACATGGGAAATTCATATCATCTTTAACCATCGTCCAAATTTATAATTTTTGCCTGTCCGCCAAGCACTAAATTTTCATTAAATTTCCTTATATTTTGTTCTTTTTTTGAAGCCCCTGCATATTCTCAGAGGGCCCTTTTGTACTCTTGCGACTCCTGAGCAGCACTGTCAATCAATAGATGACCTCTCATGCAACAACCAGCATCGCCTCTTAGGACCGTCTTGCTCCCCTCATCAGTTGACCCAGGTGGCAATTTGGCCACGTGCTTTATTTGTGACTCTGGCTAGAGTTGCTGTCCTTGTCTCTTATGAGCTGAAAGTCTGCTGGACTGTTTGCTCTGGGCATACAGCCCCACTGTGGCCTGTTGTCCAGCCTCCTTGTTAACCTCTAACCCCGGACTCACTGGCTCCATCACATGCGGAGACTCACTTGCAGTGTGTCTGACGGATTCTGGCTTCAGGACAGCTCACTAGCCTCCCCAGCTGCTTTCCTCCTGGATAAATGAGGACACGCAGAGTCAATAAGACCGAATGAGCTTTTAAGATTTCATCTCACATTACAGTTTGGGAAACAGAAAGATGTAGATTAGGATTATAGTCTTGCTTGTCCTTCTTTATTGTTTGCCATCTACCTGATCAGAAATGGAGTGGTGCAGGAGTCAGGAGACATGCATGAGTCTAGACTGAGATTTCGCCTAATATAGTCAGTTGTCCTAAGATGATCTCTTATTTTCTCCACATCTGTGTGTGTGTGTGTGTGTGTGTGTGTGTGTGTGTTTTGGGTTCTTTTTCTGTTCTTGCTACAGTGACATGTCAGGTGATTTTTTTTTCTTCCCATTTCCAGTTCTTCTTTATTTATTTTTTAAACATTTTATTAGGGGCTCAAACAACTGTTATCGCAATCCATACACACATCAATTGTGTAAAGCGCATTTGTACATCATTCCAGGTGATTTTTATTTTCTTCTTTGTCCTATCTGTGTTTTCCAAGTTATACACATGTATATACAGTTTTTAAAAAACATCAGCAAAAGCAAAAAGGGAGATGCCTGTTTTAATAGGGGGATAAATGCATTTGTTTTTACATTCTGTGCTTTGTTTTTCAGTTCATCATTTCAATGGACATTACTGAGCATTATTTTAAAATATCATGTAGTTATTATGTTTTTATGTGTGGTGAGCCTGTCTATGTAGCCTGCCTTTCATTAGTCATCATTGTAAGTTTTAAATTCTTAGGAATTCCTATAACCACTCCTCTATGAATGGCAAAGGGTACTTATAACTTAACAGAGTTTTGGCTCTCCAGGACTAGATAGCTTTGAAATGTAACTGGATCATATAAGTTCATATATTCATACTCCTGTCCAATGCCAAGTCCATCGAATTGGAGGAGTATCAACAAATATCCCAGAATTCATGTAAATTTTATGGGTTTATTTCCCAAACACCGAAATTCTGCCCAACGTTGTTTAGTTTCTTGGGTTGTTTTCTTATTAGTACATTGGGGAAAGGGTTGCTTCTTTTAATATAGTAAATGTATTAAAGACAATAGCCAAAAATATTTTTTATAAAAAAAAAAGAGTTGTCTCAGGTGAGTTTCCCCTGGGACCTCAACTCTGTTCTTTTTGGGCATCGAGTTCTCTGAGCTTTATTGAGGATTACTTTCTCTTTCATTTTTGCTCATAGCTGTTTCCTCTTTAATTTACCCTAGGATTGATGAATATTGTTTTGATGGATAAAGCCTGAAATTCTCAGAACTATGGAGGTAATTCTATTTTATAGTAATTCTGGATCCCTATAAGTCATGCAAAGACCAACTATTGAAAGCCATTAAATCAGCACCCAGAGCTTAACACACGCAATGAAGACTCTCTTCTAGAATGAGGTGGTCATGAGACAGTCTAGAATACCAGGCTGCCTGTTACCTACACGCGAAGTTGAAGTACATGACACAAGTATTCCATACAGTGTCTAAAATACGCAATTCTTTTCTGAAGAAAAACTGCTTAGCAAAAGAATAGTAAAATAAGAAGAAAAAAGTAGCTATCTTTTGGCTTTCAAAATCCAATGAGATGGGTTGACAGTGCCCGCATCAGGCACTGTAGATCCACAGGTCCAAGCAGTGCTTCCTTCTCCTGTACGAGGAGTGGGAATGGGCTCAAGGACACCTCACATCAACAACAGCTGACAACCCATGTAAACTAAGACGCCCAACTTTTATAGTTGACTGTTAGCCAAAGGTAAAATGTATGCGGCAGCCTCCGGCCTCCTGAGTTCCCATCTCAGAGGTCATGAAACTCCAGGGAAGCCGGTAAAGGGCCCCTCCCAAGTAAGTGAGCACCTTTAAGACCAAAAAAAGGAAGAATAAAGGCTGTTGTTATATGTATCAGAACATTACATAAACCCATTGAGAAAAACTATAAACAAGTTTTCTATTATGAAGGAATTCTAAGAATTATAAAATAGAAACCACAATGAGAACTTCTGACGTGGTCTTGAAAAATGGTTTCAGCCCTAGCCAGAAACTTAAGGTTATATCTATACCAATGAATTAGTCAAATTGAGCAAAGACTTTGTAATGTAATAAAGTCTTTAAAATATTTTAATGGTTTTATTGACATCTAATTCGTATATCATACAAGTCAATAGTTCAATCATATTGAGAAAAGTTTTGCAATCATCCACACAATCAATTTTAGAACATTTCCTTCTTTGCTGTAATTGTTTTTGTTTTTTGTTTTTATTGGGAGCTATACAGCTCTTATCACAATCCATACATCCATCCATTATGTCAAGCACATTTCTACCTTTGCTGTTATCATTCTCAAAACATTGGCTTTCTACTTAAGCCCCTTGTATCAGCTCCTTTTTGCCCCTTCCCTCCTTTCTCCCTCCCTCCCTCATGAACCCTTGATACTTATATTTTTTCATGTCTTACACCAACCACTGTCTCCCATTCACCCACTTTCTGTTGTTCATCCCCCTGGAAGGGGACATTCAGTGGATCATTGTGATCAGTTCCCCCAATTTAATAAAACCTTAAAGGGCCAAAATTAGGACAGGGAAAATGTGGGAAATGGTAAAGGTCAAGCGTATTTAAGCAAATGTATTTCAACAGCAATTATATTTTATAGGCTTAAAATAATTTCCAGTATCTTTAGTAACTTGTTGTAGCTGTTAAGTGGCATCCAGTTGGCTCCAGCTCCTGGAGAACCTCCACATGA
>NW_022109768.1:887872-889404 GCF_000313985.2 Echinops telfairi
CCACAACACTACCACTGCCACATTGCTTGCTCCAATGGTACATGTTCAGATTTCCTTCTACTTGATCCACGCCAGCAGTGCTTTACGTAATTCATCATTCTTCCTTTATGATTATGCTGCTCCAGTTGCCTTCTAGGAATCTCACTCTCTTGTTTTTTCTCCTACTGCACTGGTCATGTTGCTTCCTCCCTTTTCCCACGGCTTTTAATTCCTAAATTTTAATTCCTAAATGTTTATCTTTTATCTAGACTTACCCCTAGAACACCGGACGAATATCTTGAAATGTCAATTCAAACTATTTACTTCGATTGTTATAAGAGTTAGTCAATTCATGAGCCAAGCCAATTCTGACTCAGGGTGAGCCCATGTGCACAGAGTAGAACTGTGCTATAGGGTTTTCTGAGCTGTGACTTTTCTCAAACAGATTCCTAGGCCTTTCCTCCACAGTACCTCTGGGTGAGTTTGAAACCTGTTCACCTAGGAGTCCAACACTTAACCATTTGCACTGCCCAGGGAATCGAAATATAGATCAACATCTCAATATGTATAGAACTTAGGGTCATTAGAGTTAAATCGATCCCGTATATAGCCCTCCCTCCCTATCTCATAAAATTGCATCTTTCTGGTTGCTCAGGTCAATAATGCCAGTGTCACGCTTGACTTCTATGTCTCTCTCAAAGACTGCCCCACCCATCAGGAGATTCTTTGGACTTTACTTGTAAGAATACACGCAGAATTAAACAGCTTGGTTTTTTTCAATGGCCTTCACTCATCTCTGTGTCTGTTCTTATCTTCTACCACGCTCGTTGTGTTACCACCAGACTAACTTCCTTTGCAGCCTCAAATTCAGGCAGCTTCCACACAGAGCCTTTGTTTTAACCATGCCATCTGGCAAGAATCTGCCCCATTATCCAGTACCCTTGATTCTCACTGCACAATTCAATTTCTAACCTTTAAAGAGATTTACTTATTCAGTTTACAGTCGTATACTACTAAGACAAAAGCTCCATCAAGACAGGAATATTTCTTTTGCTCACTAATGTATCCTACACACCAGCAAGCAATCTCAATCATATTAAGTATTCTGTTTGTTGAATAAAAGCAATTATCTCTGGAAATGGAATGTTAAACTAAAGTGCAACGTAAGAATATTTCCTAGGTTCTTTGTTTATGGCAGATTACACAGATTTTTGTCATATGTTGTGATATATATAATAGGAACTTACATTCATGAAAATTTTCTTGCCATTATTATTTTAAATATTTGCTTCCACATTTTACTAGCATTCTCCTAGATTGCCACATTTGATTTGCCATACAATATACAAAATTAATCTACCAGATAATTTCAAGGGTCATTCTCAAGTGGTGTGGTAAAATAGTGCCATATCATCAGGGTTAAAATTCTTGTAGTTGACAAGGAACCGCAGAACTTTCCATGACATTGCAGTTAAAGTCTGTCTGATCTTCTCTTTAACATGTAAAATCCATATGAGTTTTTTTCAGTCACTCAAATGACCTATAATGACTTA
>NW_022109768.1:891447-892747 GCF_000313985.2 Echinops telfairi
ACCTCTTCCTCTTCCTCTCCCCCTTTAACTGCCACACTCCTTTTCTGAGTGGCACCACCCTCCTGCAGGCAAACATGTGTCCCACACAGACACAGGTAAACTTTGGCCCCTAAGAAGACAGAGTCACTCATGTGCACATTCCCATAGCTACAGAACTGTTAACCACACCCAACTCTAACTCCTATCACTATTTTTTATGCTTAATTTCCCCTCTTTCTTCTCTGATATCCCTTACTTCTCTTTCTTTCCTTTGACTCTCTCCTTCCTTTCTTTTCCCATTTATATATAGGAGAGAGGAGGAAGAGAAGAGTTGTATACATGCACACACACACACACATATATAAATATACATACACACATTATCCTTTTCTCCTGGGCTGATTATTTATTTACACTATGCTTCTGCCTCACCCATCATCTCCTTTCATTTCCGCTCTTCCCTCATAGGGAATTTTACCTCCACATCAACTATTAAGTGTTTTCACACCTCTAAAACTTATTTTCTCCAAACGTTTACAATTTTTTTGGTCTATCTAGAGGCTGCTTAATATTACCACTATTATTTATTCTCTTTATTTATTTATTTTATTATTATTTATTCTCTTTATTTATTTATTGTTTATGCTCTTTCACTTCTCTCCTCCTACCCACTTTTCTCCCCCACCATATGGTTTATGGCTCACTTTAGGCCTCTCTCCCATAACTCAAAAGAGTGAACTAGTCCAACAAAAGTCAGCTAACCCACACCACTTACAGCTGTCCCACTATGGTGCAGATAAAGCAGTCCATGAGAATTCAGCCCCAAACAAAGTTAAACCACTGAAAAATACACAAGCCAATGGAATTCTCTGGAAAAAGAGGCCCTACAACTACCAGAAGTAGAATTTAAAAGAATGACACTTTAGCTGATTTTTTGTAAGGGTCAGCAACATTGACAATTCACTGGCAAACTTAACAAAGGAAAGAAAATCAGAAGATGCAAATGTCCAGACTAAGAGATGAAAAAGGTGGCATCGCACCAGATCTAAATGAAATAACACACTTGTAAGAAAGGCTGTACTTCAACTAGTTTAATAATCTGGAAGAAATGGACAAATACTTAGAAATACAGCATATACCTAAATTAACACAGATGGAAGCAGAAAACCTCAATAGACCCATAATAATAAGAATAATAAGAAAATTAATTAAATAGATCAGCAAGAAATGCCCAAGCAAGAAAAGTCAGGACTAAATAGGCTTACAGCAGTGTTTCTCAACCTGTGGGTCGCAAACCCTTCAGGGGTCAAATGACCCTTTC
>NW_022109768.1:894310-903530 GCF_000313985.2 Echinops telfairi
TTTTGAGCTTCGTGATGAACTAAAAAAGTTTTTTAATCAGAAAGCAAGACCACAGTTTGAAGCACTTTTTAGTGATAAAAGTGAATTGAAGACAATAGCTTACTTGGTTGACATCTTTGCCACCTTGAATGAGTTAAATTGATCACTGCAAGGACCAAATGCAACATGCCTCAATGTGTCTGAAAAGACCCAATCATCCCAAATGAAACTTCAGCTTTGACAAAAACAAATGGATGAATAGAAAATTAACATGTTGCCTATGTTACCTTCTTTCTTTAAGAACATGACACTGAACCAGAAAATAGGATTACGATGATAATTTCTGTGAAAAAAAACACTTGCACATGCTTGCAGATGAAATTGCATTGTACTTTCCAAATCTACCTGACACCCATTTGCACTTGCCAGAAGCCTGTTCACAGTCAGAGTTGAAGATGTTCCTGAGACAGCACAAGAGGAGTTCATTGATCTTATTAACAGCGATGCAGCAAAAACTAATTTCTCTGTAATGCCAGTTACAAAATTCTGGATCAAGTGTGTGGAGTCATATCCTGTTCTGTCTGAGACTGTGTTGCACCTTCTTCTTCCATTTACAACAACATATCTTTGTGAAGTAGTGTTTTCCAGCTTGTTGCTTATTAAGTCTAAATAGAGAAGTAGACTTGTTGTGGAAGATGATCTTCGTTGTGCTTTTGCAAAGACTGGCCTGAGAAATTCTGATTTCATGAGAAAGAAGCTATACCAACCTTCACACTGATGGTGGCTTTTTATGCATACTGTCCCAAAATGTAGCAATGTCGTTTACTGTTGTTATATTAAGACTGTTACCCGTGCTACACCATGATCCAAGACAAAATTTCATTTATTTGTAATTAGAAATAAATATTTCACAATATATTACATATTGTTTTCATGATTAATAACTATGCTTTAATTATGCTTGATTTTTAACAAAGAAAATACATCCTACATCAGATATTTACATTATGATTCATAACAGTAGCAAAATTACAGTTGTGAAGTAGCAACACAAATAATTTTATAGTTGAGGGTGACCACAATATGAGGAACTGTATTAAAGGGTCGCAGCATTAGGAAGATTGAGAACCACTGCTATAATGTAATTTGGTTAAGTTATCAGGAGAGAACAATCCCTGGAGAAGGACATGACGTTTGGTAAAGCAGGAGGGTAGTGGGAAAAAGGAAGGTCTCAATGAGATGGATTGACCCAATGTCTGTGACAATGGGCTAAAACATAAGAATACTTGTGAGGATGGTGCAGGACTGGGTAGTGGTTTGTTTTGTTGTACAGTATGTCGCTACAAGTCAGAACTGACTTGAAAGCACCTCACAATAACATCAACAACAACATCACATTGGTGGTCAGTGACCAGAAATGTTGTAGTACTGTGTTAAAGACATAATATGAGAAGACAGCAAAAGAGCATTTGCAAGACAGGGAAGAACAAAGCAGATCAGAATGAACGCCAGAAGAAATTCTGAAACTCTTTAGTACAGAGTAATTAAAGCAAATGGAAGAAATGATGATGTGAAAGGGTCGAACATTTCAAAAGGAATCTTAAGAAGAGAAGTTAAAATATTGTAAAGAAATGTGAGAAAGCCTGGACTTGGAAAACCAAAAGACATTTCTCAAGCTGAAGGAACTGAAGAAAAAACTCAACCTTGAATTGTAATATTTAAGGATTCTATAGGCAATTCAGTGGCTGCAACACTGGGTTTGAACATAACAACATTTACCAGATGCTGCAGGACTAGGAAATATTTTGTTCTGTTGCGCATGGGGTCAATATGAATGAGAACTGACTCAGTGGTATGTAACAACAATACAAAATGGGCAAAATATTGAACAATACAGGAAGTGTCAAAAGAAGATGGATAGAATACATATTGTACCGAAATGAACTGGTTGATGCTTTTGGTAGCTATGTAATTTTATGTCAATTTGAGAGTATTAAGAGTGAAGGGGTGGAGTCTAGCCTGTCAATCAAGTCATAGCCAGTGAAGCCTCTGTGTGGACATGGCCTTCTCCTGAGGATTCTGGGAACTCCTGTATTCCACCTGTGAGACATCCCTGTGGAGAAGACACATGGAGAGAGGCTGATGGAGTCAGACCTCTAGAACTGGAGAAGTCACATGGAGACCCCTGCCAGTGTTGAAATACTTACAATGACACTGGATCTCCAGGATTTCCCACCCACTGGCCTGTGATCTTCCTGAATTCAGGGTTGTTGCACGTGTTTTATGAGTCTAAAGTGGACTTTATAAGTTGGTATCAGACATATGGGCTAATAAGACATATGGGCTAATATGAGACTTATGGACTTTATCTGGACTGGGCCGGGATGTTTTCTCAATATTCAACTGCTCTTGTATATAAAGCTCTTTCTTACACATATATGAGTGTCTATGGATTTGTTTCTATGGTCTACCTGGATTAACACAATGATCAACTACTTTGGCAGGTAGCATTTGATAAATAATCAAAGGTACTGAAAGAAAAAGTGCAAGCTGTATTTAAGGCACTGACAAAAATAAGGCTGCAGGAATTGACACAATACTAATCCAGATGCCTTAACATATAGATGCAACTCTGGAAGCTCTCTCTCGCCTATGCTAAGAAATTGGGAAAACGCTCATTCCAAAGAAAGGTGGTCCAATGGAATGCAGAAATTATAAAACATTTTTAATACTACAAATTTAAAAATGAATGCAGCCATACATGATATGGAATGGTGAGAAATTAAAATCAGATTCAAAAGATAATGTGGGGTGAGGGATCATATGAATCTTGACTGAAATCACAATATATCAAAAAAATGTTTACTGTGTTTTGTTTACTACACAAAGATATTCAACATAACAATTTAACAGATAACATTGTCCAGAACTGGAATTTTAATACACTTAATTTTTCTCAAGGAGCACTAGCACATAGATAAAAAAGCAGTAGTTCTTACAGAACACAGGTATTCTGTGTTGCTTCAAATCTGGGTGGCGGGATAATTTGTATTCTTTCACCATACATATTATTCATTCTGTATCTGGACTATATGAAGAAGAACATTTAAACCATCAGAAAAGCAACTAAAAGTTTAGCAATTTGTGTTTACCCAGATGTACCTCAGAAGACAGATCTGGTTATTTGCTGTAGAAAAATAAACCACGAAAACATTATAGAGCACTTTTACTCTGACACATATGTGGCTGCTGCGTGTATACAGGGGGGTGCACTCACAAACAGAATCTTCTCCCCAAATTTATGTACTCATTTTTTTTAACCAAACAACTTTATCACCTTCAAAGCACTCTCCATTAGACTTAATATATTTGTCAAATCTATGATTCCATTCTTGGAAACATTTTTCAAACTCATCTGTTGGGATGGCTTACAGCACCTTTCTTGTTTTTTTTCTCCATTTCTTCTACCTTGTCAAATCACTGTCCTTTCATGTCCCTCTGCATTCATGGAGACAAAAAAAGTTGCATGGAGTGAAGTCGGGTGAGTACGGTGTGTAGGGCAAGAGAGGCGCTGTTTTTTGCCAAAAACTAACACAGTGAGATGGCTGCAGGAACAGGTTCATGGTCATGGTGGCAAAACCAGTCCCCTGTCTGCCACAAATCAGGCCTTTTTTTAATCGCACACTGTTATGCTAACTTTTCAGAACCTCTAAATAAAACTATTGATTGATTAACAGTATTACCTGGTGGAATGAACTCAAAAGGCACTACAAATCAACATCTTCATCCATTCAGGAAGTTGACGGACATCCAGAATGAAGTTTATCGTCAATTGACATTTCACCTTTTAATTGAGAAAACCATTAAATTTTTCTCATAGCGCTGTCCTTGTAAACTGTGTTCAACATCACAACCATTTCTGTGGCATTTCTCCTGAGCAGGAAACAAAATTTCACAGCCACATGCTCTTCTCCTACATCAGCCATAACACAAAAACAAGGTTCTAGTGAAACTGATTGTATGAAAAATTCACTGCAGCCAGAGAACCTGTCCAGGTGATGCTACTGGGGACAAGAACTCAGAGCAAGTTGCTTGATGCTCACCTAGCTGGAAAAATGCATACTACAAAAGTGCCACTCTGCCCTTCGCAATGCTGCTTATTCGGGGGTAACTCACACACACACACACGCACACGCACATGCACACACACACACACACACGCACACACACACACACACGTGCACACATACACACACACACACACACACACGGGTTTGACTTGACTCCAGAGCAACTGGCTATTTTTGTGGATTGTAGGTTTACTTAACACCTGATACTTATATTTGTGCTTGGGTTTCTAAAATATTTACGGAGAAGTAGAGAAAGAATAAAATCAAGAAAGAATGAAGAAGTAAACTCGCGGTTATTTATTCCTTTCTGAAGTATTTGAATGGTGAAACGTTATGCATAATTTTCAAAGGCCGTGCATGAAGCTGTAATCTAGCACAAAAGAAAAGAATCCCAACGGAGAAATTCATTCATCAACAGATTAACCCTTTTCCTAAAATCTTTGATTTAGGGAAGCTTTCTCAGGTTCTTACATATATAAATACAACCCTTGAGATGATTTACTTTATGTCCATACAAGGCTAATTTTAACTGCTAGTACTGAGAGTCAAACAGATATATACAGAAGTAGTGTATCAATAGTATGGAATCTTGGTGGTGCTGTGGGGTAAGCATTAGGCTACTAGTAGAAAGATTGGAAGTTCATACCCAGCAGCCCCTCCAAGGGAGAAGATAAGGCTTATCTATTCCCAAGAGATTTAAGCTCAGTACCACTACAGCAATTCTTCTCTGTCTTCTACTCATTTGCTATGAGTCTTAAGGGGTTCAATGGCATTGGGTCTTGTTTTGGTTTTTAATGTCAATGATAAGTACTTAAATATTTATCAAATAGAACATGACAGTGGCAAATCCAAAAAATGCTGAAATAGAGATAGGTGCAATTCCTCGTTCATGTCAAGAGATGGAGCCATTTATACACTATAATGCACATTCTGAGTTATTGTTTAATATACCACATTTTAATGCGTTTTCAGTATTGCTAATAAAAAAAGAATTGGCCCATGTGCTTTATTAAATGCATATTTTTTTCTGTAATTATTTCTTCCTGCAGAGGTATTTTTTTGGTATTTTCATTTTATTGGTTATTATTTCTGTTCAAAATAGCTTCATCTGCTACTCTAAAAGAACTTCAAGAACGAAAGAAAAAACACCTTTATTGGCAACATCTCATTACAACTGCTGTTGAATAAACATTGTGTTGAAGAGAGAAACAAAAATGCAAGCTAAGCTCGACTCTTTTCCTGGTGGGTCCCCCAGAGGGTCACGGCCACTCCACAGCCATGCACATTGGGAAGGCCACAGCCATGCACATTGGGAAGAGATTGCCTTTGGACCTGAAGAGGCCATTTGATAACAACACTTTGTTGTTCATGCTGTGAAAGCCCTCGTAAATACAGCAGTCTTAGTTTGCGGGATAGGCATTTTATGCGGCAAAACATTGCTCACCAAACACTTTCATTACCCCGTTGTTTCTCTACCTCAACTGCTGTGGTTTATATAAAGGCCACAAAATGACTAGGGTCCTTGAGGCAAAGTGGACATACCCCTGGCTTGCTGAGAATTCTTGCTAACTGAAACCGAGAATGGAGAGTTTGAAAAATCAAATGTTTATGCTGAGAAAGGTGGGTAAAGCGAAAAAATTCTCAGAACAGTTTACAATTTTCATTTCTAAAAGTTATAAATGAGCAATTTCGTCCTCACGGGAACTTTGATTTCCAATATTACTTGCACTTAAGTACAAATATAAGTAATGTAATTGTTATTACATTGAAAAATAATATTGTGTATGAGAAAAAGTTGTTTTAAAAATTTTCACTATCAGCTTCAATATATTATCGGCTTTGGTTTTAGTTTCTATTTGTCATGTAACCTTGGTTTTACTTTTAGAATACTATAAAACTTATTTAATGCCCTTCAAAATATAGCTATGAAAATCAGCATTTAATGAATCCCAAGGCTAATTACATAATTAAAGTTCATAACCTTAATAAGGACAATAAAAATTTTCTGCTTTACAGGCTGGAAAGCAATTTATTAAAAACAACAATCATTCTCAGAACAACACATTGCCTTGTTTCTTTACTAATTGTCTAAAATAATAATAATAAGCTGTATTAAGATCCAATAAATATCTAAGAAATCCTGTGAAGCCAAAGCAATTGCCAAGGAATAGATTTATCTTCCGTGGATTAATTTTTGACAAGAAAACTTGAAACATATATTTATTTTCCACTGAAATACTTATGTCCTGAAATACTTTCTTTGGGCCAGTAACTGGTTACCAGATTATAATTCTCCTTGTGATTCTGCTAATACCTGTAGGATGAAGGGTGAGAGTTACCAAGAGATTGAGCTCTCCTTTTTCCAGAGTGAATTCTTCACAAGGTCTTATATATAAAATCCCTAAAAAAATCTGAAAACGAGCTATTTTTCCCCTTATATTCACAAGATCATATTTTAAATTTCTTATTTTCTCCTATGATTATGCCACATATTTTACATTTTTTGGTAAAAATATTGTAGTACTTTACATTATTATATCATGCTTTATATTAATATATTTTAAAATATATTACATTATTTGATACTAAGAACAACATATAGGAGTTAGTATAAAAGTTTAGTTAACCTTAACCTAATCATATTAATAATTTTTTTCTACTTAGTACATAGTTTTATAAGATAATTATAATTGTAATTATGTCTTAGTACTTTGAAAATGAAAAACATCTACTATATATATATATCCTATGCCACTTATGTATCATGTGTGTCCTATGAATTTTAATAAACCTAGCTATTGAGTTAATAGTGAGTTTAAAATAAATTAATAATGGTTAGTTGAACAAAAAACTTCTTCAAATAAAGCAAAGGAGATAGAAGTTAATTCATCTATTATGAGCATTTATGATATCATGTAAAACTCAAAATTTTAGGTAATTTTCAAAAGTTCCTTAAATTTTTACAATTTACCACATCACCAATAAATTAGAAATGTGCTGAAAATAGCTAATAATACTTATTAAACATTTATGATAGTCAAGGTAATGCTTTAAGCACTTTATCATTTAATATTCATAATAAACTCATGAAGCAGATATTAAGGAAGATAATTCTGTCAATTGACAGAAAAGGACTGAAGTGTTAGATCAAAATATAATATATTAAAAAGGGTTCCTGGGGGGTAGGGTGGGGGAGGGAGGGGATAAAGGGGAGCTGGTACCAAAGAATTCAAGCAAAAAGAAAATGTTTTGAACATGACGGTGGCAGCAATTGTACAACTATACTTGATCTAATTGAACTATGAATTGTTAGACTATCTATAAGAGCTCCCAATAAAATGATAAAAAAGAAGTGGAATTTTGGATGGAGCGGGCCAGGTTCTAACCAGCTAACCTGGCCTGGAACAAGCTCTTCACATTACAAAGGCCATCTTATTCTCCTCACTCTATTGCTGCCTTCCCTCAGAAAAGGGGTGCTTAGCATTTCTCCAACAAATAAACAAACAAAATTTCTAAATATGTTATATATTTCCATTAATTGTTGAACAGTCGTCTTTATTGGCCTTACCAATTAATTATCAATAAACATGATTTGATCACTTATTATTTTAAATTAATTCACTTGCCAAAGAAGTAGAAAATATATTACTAAACTAATCACGCAACTTTAAACAATATTCCTAAATAACAGATAAAGATAACAATTTTTGTATTTAAAATATCTGAAGTTATAGAAGTTATAGTCAACCATAAAATAAAATACTGGACCACTAAGATTACTTGAAGACCTGATTACTTCTTAGCACTGTTTATTAAATAAGTCTGGTGTTTTTTAAAGTTTCAGAAAAATTGTGACACTTCAGGATCAAAGAGTATTGGAGAATTAAAGGTAACTTTAAAAAATTAGGACATTTTGAAGAAAAAACATATTTATATGATGACACTAAAACATTTAAATTAAAAGTAGGACTCGCACACAAAAGATATATTATCCATTTTTCTGAATAGTATAGCATTGTCTTAGTAGAGCTATGCAGTCAATTTTTAAATTTCCTGATTCTTGAATAATTCACTCACTTAAGGACAAATTTTAGTCTTTATATATTACATATGTAACAGGTAACATGGCCCCAGAACCATGATATAGTTGGTCCTTCAATGCTCTGCTTGAATTAATATGACAAGCTTTGATTTGAGAGGCAAAGGTCTGCCCTTGTGAGTGAGCATACAGCAAAATTTCCTTAGCACTAATCCCCGTGCTGTGTCAACAGAGCTCAATCAAATAAGGAATCGATCTGTACAAAGCAACAACTCCTGGATTGCAGCTTACAGTTGGACTGACTATACTCATATAAACTCCTAATATCAACAGTACCTTAAGTTTTATGGCAAAGGATAAATTATTGATGTTATCAATGCAATCGCTCCTAAGGGGATGATTGACAATGTTTTTCTTTTTTGTTTCTTTTGGTATTTTTTTTAATGGTTTGTTTGATTTTATTTATTTGTTGTTGTTGTTCTCATTGGTTCTGGTTTTGTTTATTGTTTTGATCATAATATGACCACTAAAGCAAATCAGTCATTCATAACCTGGGGACAAGCAGATGGATTCTCAGCTCTCAAGTAATTCTAGCCCTAATGCAAGAACAGTTAGTTCTTATAAGAAGGCCTTGCTAGAAACTTGTCTAGAGGAAAAGATCACTGAAGATAGGGTGCTACAGCAAGCTTTGTGAAAAAAGTAGACAGTGCCCAGCTATCAAGTGTAATAGTGTCTGGGGTCCTAAAAGCTTATGTTCAAGGTCATAACCCACCTGAGGGGAGGGTATTGCTTATATCTTCTCAGGAGAGGGAGAGAGGAACCAGACTTCAACCCAGTGAATGCAATATACCAGAATGAAGCAGCGGACCAACAGAGGGGTCTGCATGCTGGCCCCAATCCTAACTACGTGGCCCCTAGTCTGCTTCCCCCTCCCCCCACACACATCCAGAAGATGCACTTCAGAAGACAGCCCTGAAACTGCTGCCTAGTGAGAGGGACACTTCTGATCAAGAGCAAATGAAGAGGGAAGGGGAGAGAGTGGAACACTTCCTGGCCCACCAAACTCCAAGGA
>NW_022109768.1:904659-908730 GCF_000313985.2 Echinops telfairi
TGCAGTATAGCACCGACGAATCACACAACTTTCTCTTCTAGTTCTTTAAGGCTTCCTCCCACCCCCCTACTCCAACCCCCTCTGTCATGACCCCAATTCTACCTTACAAATCTGGCTAAATCAGAGCATGTACACTTGTATAGACAAGAGCTTAAAATACTGGGAATCCAGGAGAGAAAAACCCCTCAAAACCATTAATGAGAGTAGCAATACCAGGAGCTTTGGGGGGGAAAGGGTGGACCGATCACGATGATCAACATATAAGCATCTTGTTTGCCTTAAATATTTAGATACAATAGTAATATTATTAAAACTTTCCCCTATTCAAATGTTTAGTTAGCATACCAGAATTATAAAGTTTGTTAATTTCCTACTATGTGCCAGATATTTTGTTCAGTCCTTTTGTTCATAATATTCCTGTGATGTAGTTTGTTATCTTTAATTTCCAAATGAGAAAATGGAGACTATTTAAGTTAAACAGTTTGAATCATCAATTCATAAGTAAGGATTTGAACTCATTGTACAAAAGGTATACCGTTGTCTTGTGTAGGAAATAGATTTCTATTAACACATTTTTCTCCCTTGAAAAGGTTGAAATATATTCTGAAAAATAAATCCTGGAAACTAACTAACCCTGAACTCTTTAATTTAAAAGAATTGAAAGCATTAAAATAAAAGTACAAGAAATTGATTAAACCTTCTACTCAATTTGTATGCCTAAGATACTAGAACCCTAGCAGACCATTTACAGGTTTGGTTATTATATAAGGAAATCACACCAGGCTTATAATTTTTCTAGCAATGTAAAAAGTCAAATTAATGAGCAGTTCAAAAGAAACCTCATTTTCCAGTCACAGCAAGGCAAAATAAAGGTAAATCAAAAGAATGAAAGGGAAACCGATTTCCTCCTCCCATTTTCCAACCCACCTCACCCCCATCTTCAGCCTCGGCCCTTTCCCAGAAGAAAGAGCCTTTCCACTAGTATTTGTCCCCCTCTTGGCTGCGGTCTCTTTGAGTTGGAGTAGACACCATGGCACAGAATTTCGTTTCTGTTTTTAAGTAGTCCCACTAGCCTACTGCCCTCCTCGGGCATAAACCTGTTCACAGCCCTCTCTCGGCACTCACCCCATACACAGCTCATACTGTCCTTAATCTTGTCATTTTACCCAAGTTGTTCAAAGCTGTTCATCATTTGAGGGAATTATTAGAAAATAATACAGATTCCTTTCCTAATCTGGTGAGTTATTAGTATCTTAAAATGAAGAATTAAATCAGGTAGATGTGATATAATTAAGAGAGAAAAAAAAAGAGTGCAGTGTTATCATTGTTCGGTTCCCATGAGTCAGCTCTGACTCACAGAGACCTGATGTACGTACAACAGAATGAAACACTGCCCACTCAGTTGTCGTGCTCACATTGTGGGTTTGAGCCCATTATTATAGGCACCGTGTTGGTCTACCTTAGACAAGGTATTCCTTCTTTTTGCTGACCCTCTACTTTACCAAGCGTAATGTCTTTTTCCAGGAGCTGGTTTTCTGATAGCATCCAAAGTCGGTGAAATGTGGTCTTTCCATTGCTGCTTTTAAACAGCATTCAGGCAGGTACGTCCTCCAAGACGTTTATTTGCTGCTTCTCATGGAAGTCCGTGGTATACTCATTCTTCTTGGCCAGCACGATGATTCAAAGGCATACTTTCTTCTGTGGTTTTCTTTATTCATTTTCCAGCTTTCACAGGCATCTGAGGCAGTTGGAAATATTGAAAATTGATGTTGCTTACGGTTATGCATAACGTTTTTTTGGCTAGTTCCATTGCTACTGTCTCATCCTGGGGGACATCTGCTGGTATTTGAAATACCGGTTGCATAGCTTCCAGTGCCACAGCAGCAGAGAAGTTATCATGATATAACAAACTGATAGATGAGTGAGAACAAGATCATAGAGTTCTAAATTTAATTTCCAGATCTGACATTTAATTAATTGATGCATGACCATGGATGTATTACCCAATCTATTAGCTTCCTAATAAATAAAGGTTGAATATGGGTTGATTTTCATTTATTTTTAAAAATCATTTTATTAAGGGTTCTCACAGCTCTTATAATAACATTCCATACATCAGTTGCATCAAGCATATTTGTATATATGTTTCCATCATCGGAGCAATATGGTTTAAGGTGGGGGGAGAACAGCCAGCAACTGAGCAAAGACTAGGAAGAAGAGGAGAGAATGAGTCACAAGGGTGTCTGTCTGGAGGGAAAAGGTTCCAGGCTGAAAACATTAAAAAAGGCCCAAAGGCAAAAGCCTGCAAGTAGGCCTTACAAGGAAGCTCCAGAGCAGAAAGACCAAGGAAAGGAGGGTGGGGGCATTCCAGGTTCCTGGAGGGCATTGCGGAAACGTGTGCTTTCACTCTGAATGAAATGAAGGCACTTACACAGCAGGGGAGTGACAGGACCTGACCGGTTTGTCTGTTCCTCCTTCAGGGAAAGCTGGACTTGGCTTTGGAGGCAAGTAAATGTGTCCCTATTACTGTTCTCATGCCTTGAGGCATTAGAAGGAGGTAAGCTTTGCTTGCAAGAGCTCTTCAAATTCTGGTTCTGTTTCCAAACTATTCGAATTGATTGTGTCATTTTACCTTCCTCAACTGTAAAGCTTTAGTGACAAGGACTCATTATTATTTAAAACTTGATCATGGAGAGCATTTACCAAGAAAAAAAATTCCAAGGAAAACAAGAGAATAAATTGGCAAAGTCAGTTCATAAGGCCTCAAAATTTTAAGAAAGCCTATGGATAATTAAAATCCTGAGATAGTGTTATAAACATTTTAGTTTTTAAGGTAAAAACCGTTGTTCTTTTTGATTTGCAAAGCTAATGGGACAGTTCTGCTCTGTCACATAAGGTTACTAGGAATCTGACTACATGACATCTAACATAAACAACAAGGTAGCTTTTGAAGACTAAAGTTGATAATGAGGTGGGCTTTGAGTTTCTTACCAAACCAACCTCACTGCCATCTAGTCAAAGTTGATTCATAGTGAAACCACTGTGGGATTCCAAAGCTGTACCTGTTGATGGGAGTAGACAATCCCATCTTTCTCTGTTGGAGCTGCTTGACTTAGGTAAATATAATTGTCATCTTAAGTCAGATTAATAGGACTTTTCAAATTATCAAAGAGTATAAATTCAAATACACACATTCTGGTGCTAGTGGTAGGAATGGAAGATATTTATGGGTAATCCTGGGTAAATTTAAATGACAAAACAGCTAGTAAAACTACATCTAAGCTCAAATCTTACTATCATAATCAGGTTGGAAACAAATAGAGATACTATATAAAAGGTAAATCTATCACATCAATTCATATTAGAAAAAAGTACTTATAGCAATAGACCTTTGAAGTATGCAAGCTCTTTAAATCTATCAATATCCCTATGTATATGCAGTAAGAATAATTTCTAACAATGAAAAATTATTCCTTTAAGTTAATATTAATACAAAAAACCTGATATTCCTATAGGGGGACCAAGAGAGATTTGGGGACACTGGGACTTAGAAAAAGAGGAGATAGAGAAAAAACGCTGAAGTGTAGAGTTCTGTTTGGCCAGTGCTGGGCTTTCTACTAACAGAACAAATACCACCTTTCACATTGTTAACAAAATTAACAGGTATTTTGCAACTTGTACAAATATCACACTCCTTCTAACTGACTGTACTATGGAAGAGTGATCATTGACTTTATTTAAACACCTTCTAATTCCAAAAACTTTGTGTTCTCTGCTAGGATTGAAAAGAGATGTGGCAGTTCCTGACCTGTACTCTTTTACGGTCCATTTGATAGGAAAATCAAGAAGTGGTTCAATTTATGATAGAATGGCAAAGGTGTGATATTTGGTACTATGGGTATAGGAATCCCATAAGTAGTTTAAGAAATTCATTTGTGGGCCACTCACTAAAGGTCAAGAGGCCTTAGAAGAAGCTTCAAAAAAAAAAAAAAGAAGACCAAGAAAGACTTGACAGTTTACTTCCACAAAAAACAAGCAAGCAAATAAACAAAAGAAGAATGCTGTAGTCTT
>NW_022109768.1:909662-911015 GCF_000313985.2 Echinops telfairi
GAAGAATATTGAATCTATCTTGTGAACTGCCAGAAGGACAAGCAAATTTGACTTGGAAGTATAGCCAGAATGCTACTTACAATTTCATATGGCAATACTTGATCTCATGTACTTTGGACATGTTATCAGGGGGGACCAGTTGCTGGAGAAGGACACTGTGCTTGGTAAAGTAGAATGTAAGGGAATGAGGTAGATTCAAAAGAAGATCTATTGGCACAGTGGCTGCAACAATAACCTCAAACAAGGCAAGGCTTGTGAGGGTGGTAAAGGAGCTGGCAGTACTTCACTCTATTCCAAAGGGATGCTGTGAGCAAGAGATTGTTCAAAGACACCTAACACCAATCAAACAAAACCCAGAATGACAAACCTGAAACACTCCTTAGATCAAAACCCCCAGAAAGAAGATTCACATATTAGCCCTGGTGCCAGGGGAGGAGCGGCAGGAATGTCAAGCCATCCACTTCATGGAGGTCTCTCTGTAGACAAGGTGCTGGACAACATACAATTGTTGTTGGTGATGTTAGATGTCATAAAGTCCGTTGAGACTCATAGGAACTCTATGCACAATGGACTGAAGCACTGCCAATCCTGTGTTATCCTTATAATTACTCTTATACGTGAGGCCGTTGCTGCTGCCACCTGTCAATCCATCTCGTTGAGGCTCTTCCTTTTTTTCGACTGCTACAGTCGAAAAACAAATAAACATCTCTCTGGTATTTTATGCTTTCAGCCAATTATCCTGAGCACATGCTTTTCATTTTTCCCCTAACGGTAGGGTTGTGCAAATTTCAAGATAATATTTTACGTTGTCTTCTTGAACTGTCCTTTAATTTTTCTGTTCAGTTCTTTGACCGCATCATTTCTTTCATTTGTCTTAACTACTCTATGATTAAGAGCAAGTCCAGAATCTCTCCTGATAGCCCCTTTGACCTTTTCTTCTTTCTTGTCTTTTCGATGACCTCTTGCTTTCCTCATGAACGATGTGTTGACGCTCTCCTACAGCTCATTAGGTCTTCCGCCATTAGTCTTCAATGCATGAAATCGATGCTTGAAATGTTCTTGAAGTTCAGGTGGAAGAGGCTCATGTTGTGTTTTGGCTTTTTCCGATGTCTTTTTGTGTTCTTCAGTTTCAAAATGAACTTCCCGATGAACAATTGATGGTTTGTTCCACAGTCAGCCCGTGGCCCAATTTTAACTGCTGACATTAAGCTTCTCCGTTGTTTCTTTCCACAGATGTGGTCAATTTGATTTCTGTGTATTACACCTGGATAAGTCTACATGTATTATTGCTCTTTGTGTTGGTGAAAAGGCTTTTATCATGAACAAGTTGTTGGTCTTGAAATAATCTATCAT
>NW_022109768.1:912044-913178 GCF_000313985.2 Echinops telfairi
TAGTGCTTACTTGTTCTGTCTTTTATCAAGGCTTCCTTATGATTCACATCCGTTTTGCGCTTCCTGTCTATGCCCCAGGCCTCCAAATCCTATTTTCTGGTGTTGTTAATAATATGTTGGGCCCCAAACTACCTGTGTATCTCTAGTATATGCCTCTTTAATTACCTGACCAAAACTTTGTCTTATAAGGTTGCCATGAGTCAGAATTGACTCAATGGAAGTTAGTTCTTGGAAGTCTGGGAGTTTACTTGAGGAGGTCAGAGGAAATTTGTTCATGTGTGCACAGATGCAAAAATTACCTAAGAGTCATCATTTGCGTAACTTCTAAGGTTAACATTTTGGAAATAAACCTGTCAAGTGAAAAAAAATGTAGGTTGGCTTGACAGGGAAAGAACAACCTTTCACAGGAACAGAAATAAAAAGGAGAAACGGAAAGTGGGTGGTAACTGAACAATGAACTAGATCTTAATAAAGCCTTTGCTTTATCAAAAGATAATAGGTACTCCTTAGGGCTTTATAATTGTTTCTTATTGAAAAATTGCACAAGAATTGTTGAGCTAAAGAGCTAGAACCTCATGATACCTGTACAAATTATTAAATTGCAAATGCTAGCAGCTTATAAAATAGTGTTTATTTTCCCTGAAGGATTTTTCAAAATTTCCCTCTTATAGAGCTTATTCTCCTGTATATCTCCTTTTACCACCATTTATATGATTTTATATGGTTTTGTAGAGTAGGCAAATGCACACCACACAAAGCAGCTGTGACAGCCATCTACAGTGCTCTGTGCTGCTGAGGAAACCTGTCGGACCTCTAAGATGATCTTGCCAAGTAGGGCAATTCCACTCAGCCCCACTGGGTCCCTGCATTAAAAGGGCACACCAACATGCCATCGAGGGGCAGGGTTTAAACCCCTCCAGTCCCACATTCAGGCAATTATGGATCAGCTATCTCTTTATTTTTAAATCCTCTCTCTACCATCACAGCCAATCAGTGAGCACAGTTGTGTTTTTCCCCCTTCTTTCTTTCTTTTTTTCCTCTTTGTACTCTTCTCCTCTCTCTCTGCTTTTATGATTCTCTCCCTCTCTTTCCTTCCACATGCCACAGCTGGTTTCCAGACCCCTACCCTCTGCC
>NW_022109768.1:916726-917456 GCF_000313985.2 Echinops telfairi
TTAAGTGGAGAGCAAATATTTTGAGAATGATGAGGGCAACAAATGTACAAATGTGCTTGATACAATTGATGTATGTATGGATTGTGCTAAGAGTTGTATGAGCCCCCCAATAAAATTATTTTTTAAAAATGAGTCCAAGGAAGAAAGTGTTCTAGAATTGAATGTGGTTATAATTGTACAACTCTTCTTAGTATGATTCAGCTATTGAATTGTATGACATGTGAATGAAGGGCTAATAAAGCTGTTAGGGAAAAATGTATATGACAATGCATATCTTAAAAATGTACATACGATGTTGTATTTTTAAAGAGATGATTATTTTTAAATTGTGGGTTTTATATGCATATTAATGCATGTGCTACATAGCAATAAAAAAAAAAATACTCATTGCCAAAAAAAGTTATCATCTCTGAGATGAGGAGCATCTCACAATTTATGAAAGGTCACAGATTAATTGGCCATACTCCTCCACCCTTTAAATCAGGGTCTATAAAATATACCAATAATCAACTGTATTCTCAATTCAATAAAGTGTGTGTGCCTTTCAAAAAAAATTTAATACATGAAGAAAGCAAAGAGTAGGTAAAGCTTGCAGATAAAAGGCAGAAAATAAAGAAGAGATCAAAGTGGGTATCAGGAGAGATTTTGAAACTTGCTCTTGAACAGAGTGCTAGAGCAAATGGGCATAATGATGAAGTCAAAGAGCTGAAGAGAAATATTCAAAGGGAAG
>NW_022109768.1:918215-920137 GCF_000313985.2 Echinops telfairi
CTTGTGTTTCATTGACCATGTAGAGTGTTTGTGTGAATCATAACAAACTATGGATAGCATTAAGAAGAATGGGAAAAACACATTTCATTGTGTACATCCGGTATCTGTGCATGGACCAAAAGGAAGTCCTTCACACAAAACAAGGGACTACTGCATGATTTAAAATCAGGAAAGCTCTGCTTCAGTGTTGTATCCTCTCACCACATTACTCAATGAGTAAGTTGCACAATAATCCAAAAAGGTGAACTATATGAAGAAGTATGTGGTATCAGGACTGTAGAAAAGCTTATTAACTATGATATGTAGATGATACAACCTTGCTTGCTAAAAGCGAGGACTTCAAACATTTGTTGATAAAGATCAAGGACTGCAATCTTCCTGACCCAACTCAATGTAAAGAAAACAAACAAACAAACAAAAATCTCTCAGCTGGACCCATGGATAACATCAGGATAAATGGAGAAAAGATGGAAATTGTCAAGGATTTCATCTTGTATGAATTCACAATCAGTGTTCATGGAAACAGCAGTCAAGAACTCAAACAACATATTACATTGGGCAAATATGCAGCACAAGATCTCATGTGTTGAAAAGCAAGGTTTCACTTTGAGGACTAAAGTGTACCTGACCCAAGACATGGTGTTTTCAATAGTCTCATATGCATGTGAAAATTGGACGCTGAATAAGAAAGACAAAATAGGAATTGATGCATATTCCATAACCTTTAAAAAAATCTATCTAAACTACTGAATTGTATGGTACATGAATTATATGTCAAAACTGTTTTGACATATAAAAAGAAAAGAAAATCAATGCATTCATATTATAGTGCTGGTGAAGAATATTAAAAGTATCATGGATTGCCCAAAGCATCTTTGTTGAAGGAAGTTCAGCCCCAATGTTCCTTGGAAGTGAAGATGGGGAGACTTCATCTCCAGTACTTTGAGGTGTTATCAGGAAAGAACAGTCCCCGGAAAAGGCCATCATACTTGGTAAATAGAAGGGCAGCAAAAAACAGAAGACTCTATAGGAGATGGACTGACATTGGGTTCAAACATTGCCAACTGTGAGGAGGTGCAAAAAGAGGGAGTGTCTTGTTTCCTGGTACACAGAACCACTGGGAGCTGGCACCTACCTGACGGCACTTAACAACAATAACACCAGACTTCAGAGCTGTACATCACCAAACTCAAATCCTCAAGTCAGCAGACTACAGAAAGGCAGTAAATGGATTACAAATAAATTGTCTTAAATAAAGGAAATGATTAACAATCCTGTAACGTAGGTGGCAGATATATGGTTTTAAGCTGTCCAATTATATTTCTTGGTTACTGTTATTAAAAGTATGCAAGCCAATCAATTCAACAATTTCTACATGTACACTTAAAGGGCATTGATTGCATTCGTATCAAAACTAGCCAGTCTTCTTGCTCACTCCCACACTGACACCGATGAACAGTTCTTTTCGGGTTTTCTTTTGAAACTCTTTTTTTTCCTTCGTGAAACTCAAGACTGAGGAAGAATGTCTGTCATAAGACTTAAAAGGTTTGCTCAAAGGACATTTCAATGGTTTTCTTTATGTTATAATTTTCCTTCAAATGGTGGGGAAATAATTTCAACACTGAGAAGAAAATAATAAAGAGGAAAACCACCAACAGTCACTGGTAACCACAGGACAGAAAGATCGTGGATTCTGACGACTGTTTAGTGTCCACTGCATCCTTAGGAAGGGATTAGTAACTGTGCAGTGCACTCAAGGACAGAATTCAACACCGTGTGTGGAGGTTTTAGCAGGAGAGAACCCAGATACACCGAGTGTACACTACTAGAATACAATGAAATCCTTGTTTCCATTGACTTCATTCATCTTTCAACTAGGCCAGGGGGGTCAAACTGGTGACCCGCGGGCCACAAGTGGACCC
>NW_022109768.1:920995-933800 GCF_000313985.2 Echinops telfairi
TTTTATATGTCATACTTTATATATATCTACTTCTTACTTCATCCTCATCTAGTCTTGTTTACCTCACTTTGTTGGTACAAAATAAAAGCAGTATTTAAGACTAATCTACTTAAAATTATTTGACAGTAATAATTTTACTAATTATTAATCTAAGTATTACAGAATGACTAATCTACTTACAATTTTTTGACAGTAGTAAATTAAAAACATAATTTGAAGTGTGCATTATTTAAAATGATAAAATATGTTTACAAACGTGTCATTGATAGAATGAGAAACAGTAATCAAAGTACTACTTTCTCAAAATGAAAACCAGCTAGAGACAAGTGGAAAAAAATAATTTAATGCAGATTCTTATACACATTAACATGAAACAATTATACACATATTGATGTGTTGATACGAAATACTAAACTTAAGACAACTAATATCTTACAGAAAAGCAGATGCACTACATTTTATAAAGATAGTAATTAATAAATTATCTGAGCCATGTAAGAAAAACCGAACAATTATACTAATTCCTTCTATGTCGAAATTAAACTAATGTTTCTGAACATGGTGTCCTCAATATAATCACAGTCTCTTAAGCTAACTCACTTCTGGGAAGAAAAGACCAGGAAAGCCTCTTAAAGGATCATCCCAGGAGGGTGTTCCCAGGTTCATTCCTGGATTTGGCTAGAGCCCCAGACATTTCGCTGAAGCCATTGCAAAACAGCTCCGTGGGACACAGCACAGCTGTCCATGATGGCTGTACAGGATTAAAGATATCAATAAGAGGCATACAGTCTAAAATGACAGAAACGTCCAAGAAATCATAATTGCCACAGAATTTGAATCCACAGTCACATATTTTAATAACAGAAAAGTTTAGTTCATTTTTCTGAAGGAAATTTAGCAAATTTCAAAATGGTTACATCTACTGAGCATGACAGATGAATTTTGACTCTGGAAATCTAAAAATAAATGGTCTTTTCCCTAAAACTCCTAGTTCCTCCCTTTAGAAAATAATACCCATGATGATCTATACCAACACTATATAAACTTTGTTATATGTTAGTCATTTATATATATAGATATGTACACGTATATATGAAGCACTAATCAGATTTGGTAAACCATGCAATGCACATACATGGCCAGATACTGCTCAATTTGATTGAATTAAATTCAACAGGTATTGATTGGGTGCTTACTACGTGCAAGTCACCATGCTAGGTAAATGCTTGCAGTAGAATTTAAGACATATGTAGGTCACATCACCCACATCTAAAGCTAAACTTTAGATACACTAGAAAATAAACTAAGACCTTAAATGACATCATCAAAAGCTGAGCAAAAGGTAGATAATGAGCAGTGAGAGATATTCTTAGGAGGAAGGTTCGAGATCATTGAAAACAGACTGTGTGAAATATGTCTCCAAAGTAGATGAATCGCGACTAGGATTGCATGAGTTATGGGACAGCTCAAAGCTAATCTGTATTCCTCTTCGTCACGCAATCCAAGATTCAGATATCATCTTGCTTTGTTTCCTGAAAAATGTAAAAGAAATAGGGGCTTAATTTTTGACATTAATAAACTAGTCGAACCAAGAAACCCAAGCCCATTGTCACTATTCCAACCAGAACTGCTCCATAGAGTTTCCTTGGCTGTAATCTTAACAAAATGATGAGGGCAATGAATGCACAAATGCGCTTTACACAATTGATGTGTGTATGGATTGTGATGAGTTGTATAAGCCCCTAATAAAATGATTAAAAAAAAAAAAGATAACCACTCGACTTTCTTCTTTGGCTGGGTTCAAACAGGTAACCTTTCAATTACTAGTGGAGTGCAAACCATTTGCATCACCCCGCACAGCTCCACCCACATATAGTCATACCTTGAAGATACTCCATTCCAGGTAGATGTACTAAAGCAAGTCACACGATTGTTTACCAGACTGCAGTCTATTCAAGTGTGCAATAAATAGCATTATGGAAAAGTTTGAAACACTGTGAGGATAATAAAAATGTGATACAGAGGCATGAAATACACAGATGCTGTTGGAAAATGGTGGCCGTAGAGTTGCTTGATGTATGGTTGTCATAAACCTTCAATTTGTTTAAAAAAAAAAAAAGCAATTATCTGTGAAGAGCAACAAAGTGAAACCGAACACAATAAAACAAAATATGCCTAGGTTTTTCTCACTCTAATACTGTAATATTAGGGTTAGAGTTAGGACTGATATTAACCTTAATTGATATGAACAGGTTTTGCTAATAAGGTCAGAATTTTAGGATTTCCCCACCATGATTCTGAATGAAACGGCCTAATACCGAGACTTACTAGCAGTTAAAGTACAGCTTGATTTATCAGAAGAGCATTCACTGGCATGGCAACCCATGGGTAAATTATTTAAAACAAAAGCAGCTGAAAGACAATACGCATACCCAAACTCACTATGTCCTTCCCTTTAGAAATGGTTCTTAACCTGTGTGTCACGACCCCTTTGGGGGATGAACGACCCTTTCACAGGGGTCACCCGCTTCATCACAGTAGCAAAAGTACAGTTATGAAGTAGTAACGAAAATAATGTTATGGTTGGGGATCACCACCACTTGAGGAACTGTCTTAAAGAGTCATTGCAGCATTAGGAAGGTTGAGAACCACCGATAGATATTTTAATAAAAACATTTTAAAGGAAAGTATAGTACATAAAACATATATAATGAACCAATACAGCAGGGCACAAAGTATCAAACTTGCTTGTGAATTAACAGTGTGAGAAGGTGGTCACTGGGCATCACTTTAGTGAGTTCAATCCCACAATTGTGGAGTCCAATGTGGACTGCCTGGTGTCGGAAGCCCTCTCACCTGAGTACAGGCTGGAATAAACCACACCACTAACAAGAACCCAAATCTTCCCCATGGAATCATGTAGATTCTGGGCAATACACATCCATTTTCTCTCTAGAAGAAACAATCATGGGATGAGGATTTTCTCCAAATTCCCAAACGCTCCACAAGGAGGTACATGTATTAGTCCCAAGGAGAATCTCAAGCTTCATTGTTAAGAAAGCTCCCATGAATTGCAGGCTACACCCAACCCTTGTGGTGAGCTCACCACTGACTTAGGGCATGGAAAGAAAGGGACAGTGGTTCCCTCAGAGCCCACATACCAGAATGGTGTTTGGGCCAGATTACAGAGGAAGAACAACAACAACAAACCCCCCAGGTGTTCAAGATCTTGTGTTTTATTGTTTGTTTTTTCAGTACAAGACAAAAGCAGGTGATGATAGAATTTCTAAGCACTATTTATTGCTCTAACTACTGAATAATGTTTTAGTATTTCCACTGCCTTACTTAAGAGTTAATGTCTGTAAGAATTATTTTTAAATGCCATATATTTTTGGTGATTCTAATTTATCTCCATCTTTATATTACCTTTATAAAAAGAATTACTCTTTGATTCGCCATACCTCAGTTCCTGTATTCTTTCTGGATAGAAACCAAACTTGCATTGGCTCTTTTTTGCCCTTCATGGACACTGGTCCCCTGTGCTCCAAATGGAATTGCGGGTCTGAATTTTCTGGTGTCATGAGACATCTAAAAGACAGTAGGGAGTGAAGTCTACAAAGGCTGTAAGGAACATGTGACACAGCCCCAACACAGAAACTGAGACAATTAGGACACCTACTAACGTTGTATTTAAAGGGAACCGAAGGCTGTAGTAACAGCTTCTATGGTGGTGTGGAGCCGCGCAAAAGGGAAACAATGATGCAGCCGTCTCAAAACAACACACGTACGTAATGATGAGAGAGGCTGGGATGACTGATTAAAGGGCGCGCAGTCTCTCAGAGATTACACCTCCGGAAGAGACATTTCCCTTGGAAATCGGTTATTATCAAGACATTTCCTCCTACCTGTATGTGTATTCGGACACATTTATTTTTCCCTTTTCTCCAGTGGTTTCTGTTCGGCTTGTGAGGTTAACAGTATTCCCAAAAAGACAGTATCGAGGCATCCTTTGTCCTATAACACCTGTAACCACCTCTCCAGTGTGTATCCCTATTGTTATCTGCAAAAACAAGACCTGTGCTTCAATAACCTCTATCCGGTACACGCTAACGTTGTTTACTTTCTACTATGGCATAATGCAGATTCATCATTTAAAATCATATAAATCATCTTGACAAACTCCAGGTATATACAGAACAAACCAACACCCCAAACAAAATCTCCTGAAAGTTCTTTCTTCCAAGAAAAATTTCTCTTTCTAATATTTGAAGATTTCAAAGATGTGAATATGGCAATTTACATGATACTCAACTGAGAATTTTTAGAGAATAAACCGGAGTGGCAACAAGTTTCATTGCATGTTCATGACTTTTGGCACAAGTGTAGACCAGATTATTTCAAAGAAGTAGAGAAAATTCCCAACTCTATGAAAGAATAAGAGTGCCATGGGTTTAATAAAGTATGACAATCTTTATATTAAGGCCTCCTTCCTTATACATATCAGACAATGTCTGCCTGGTCAAGAATCTGAGTCAATTCCCAGTAAGTGTCAACTACCACTGTGATAGTATCTTTTCTATTTACTGACCTGAACAGATTCACCATCTACTTGAACTTGACCAGCAATTTCCAGCATGTCCAAGGCGAGATGGCAAATGGATCGTGCATGGTGTATACAAGGTTCTGGTAAACCACTCACAGTCATATACTTATCGCCCACAGTCTCCACCTAACACAACACACATAGATGGTCCTTGGTTAGCATCAAAATGACTGTTCCATTTACTATGCTTATACAAAAACAAACGTTTCGAAACCAAGGATACCAACAACTGTAAACTGACCCCTTTGAAATTATTTTAAAAAATCATAATGCACTCAACTCCCACAGACACAGCCTTATAAATATTTGTATTTGAATTCACACATGCAGCACTTGGAGTCTTGGATTATAGGCAGATTAAGATGGAGCATGAATTTTTTCTAGGAAGCACTAGTTCCTTAAATCAGATCTTATCATTCAATTTGTTGTGGGTACATCGAGTCTATTACAACTCACAAAACCAAACCAAACTCACTGCCCTGGAGTCACTGTTGACTCAGAGCAACCCCCTGTGTGTTTCCTAGACTTTAACTGTTTATGGGAGTAGAAAGCTCAGTCTGTCTCCCACAAGGTTGCTAGTGGTTTCAAACTGCCAACCGTGCAGATCAGAGCCCAACACATAACCACTAAACCACTAGGGTTCCAACTCATCGTGACCCTTGATTACAGAATGGAGATGCCTCAGAGGGTTTGCTGTAATATTTATGAAAGCAGACCAACACGTCCTTTCTCGCACAAAGCTAGTGGGTGGGTTCCATGTTTTTCTTAGCAGCCATTGTGCTGCCCAAGCTCCTGTTATAATCCAATAAAATACTTTATTACCAACACCCCTCATCTCTACCCCCTAAAACACTGATGGTATAAGGGCCACTGTCTTATGTTCAATGATTTATCATGGTCATTACTCATTTACTTTTTATGATGTGCTCACCAAGTGCTATACTATATTTCAGAAAAAGACTATAAAATAAATAGTCTTTGTAGCTCTTTTATGACCTCGGATGCCTAGGGGAGGTTTAGCTGCATTCTTGCCTTTATGAAGTAATATTCCACTGAATTATTTTCCGCAGGAATACATTTGTTTCTAATGAAACAAAGGACAGAAATTCCTTATACATGTTTATCTTCAAGTTGATGTTATCTGAAGGCAAATGTGAGTCCCAGGACCTTTCCCACGATCCATGACTTTTTTACTGTCAAATTTATGAATGAGAATAAAAATATCTCTTGCAGAGCACTAAATAAAATGTGTTTATACTTAATATGATGAACAACCTGCACAGATTTGTTATCCTTAAGTGCAGATAAGCTGCTGAACATTTCATTTTGTACCAAGAATCATCTGCTCCAGGAAACGTTCATTTTGGTTACAAGGAAGAGAAAGTTTTTAACAAGATGTAATTATTTCAGAAAATGGCAAATGCCAAATAAATGGAAGCTTTTTCCAAGGCTGCGGTCACGTTAGCCATAAAACTAAGAGCAATCCTTCCTGAGGGTAGGAGTTTGAAATTCCAAATTCTGAAAACCACTGTATTAGGCTATGATGGGCGGACAGGAGGGCGGTCCTGGCTCAGTGGTAGGATTCTTGCCATCCATGTGGGAGATCTGAGTCTGATTCCTGATCATGCTCAGGCAAGACCAGTCCTGTCATACCCAACTGAAGGCTTGCTTATTCCTATGTTGCTGAACAGACTGCAGCCCAGCTTCTGGACTAAGATGGACTAAGAAGCGAGACCCACAAAAAACCCTTCAACAAAAACCATATGGATCATACGGTCAGAGTGAGTGAGTGAATGATCTCTGGAGATGGCACGGGACTGGGCCGTGTTGCACTACGTTGTGCACTAGTAGCAGCAACAGACTAGGATACGACTTGCCTTGTAGACGAAGGGATTTTTCCGTGAATCGGTCAGTGTGTCAAATCTGGTATAGAGGTCGTTGAGAAGGTTGACAATCTTCATTGCCCCTTCTCCAGAAGCATGCTTGCTACAGAAGGTGTTAAAGCCCACAATGCCACTGAAGAGAATGGTGACGTTGTCATATCTTTTGGCAGGCACTGGACGCTTATGTCTCAGCTCATTAGCAACAGATGGAGGGAGGACCGAATACAGCAACCTGTTTGTTGGGATTAGGAAAAAAGCTTTTAAGAGGCTCTAGGATAATTGGGGTCTTTCTATTCTCCTTTTCATAGAACATCACTGACATTTGTACTGCAAACACTTGGATTCTAATAGAATAAACTCACAAATTATAAGCCACATTTATAAATGGACATATAGGAATTGTACACCAGGTATTCATTTTAGTCATGTAAGACATTTCCAAACCAAAGCAAATAAAAAAAAATCAAGGACTGGCAAAAGAAACTCAGTTTTCATTGGTATTCCAAACTTCTTGGTCTGCTGTCATCTGAGAGGACTTCAGAAAGTTTGTGGAAAATTTGAATGAGGAGATAATGGAGTTTTTTTCACGAACTTTCATGAAGCCCCTGAAATCTACCAAGAAATGTTGTATGTATAGCCCATTAATAGAAAGCAGCTTACATCGCAGGAATAAGAAATTTATATTAATTTTTATAATAAATTTAACTAATACTGTTAGAACTGATAACTTACAATAATTAACTAATATTATAAGAAGCAGGTAGGTTATCTCTCTAGTTCCATTTATGGCTCATTCTGACATGTAAAAAGTTAAGTCAAATTTGAGTTTAAATATTTGAAATGGAGTCAAAGTCTCCAGCGATTTTCCTAGCTACCAGGAAATCCATCCAGCTTCCATTTGTAACTTTTAAAGCAGAAACCACTGTATACAATATTTAAAGCTAAATTTTGAATATAGAATAGAAATACTGGAAGTACTTAGAAAATCAACCAAAATGTTTTATCATTTCACTATCTGGGAAATCAATTATCTACAAAATAAGATCTATTTTAAGTCTCACATTTAAAAGATAAAATAAGGATTCTGAGGTACAATTAATAACACAGAAACTAGATAATTTTAGAAAGCCAAACCAAAATGCGGGGATCCAAAACAACAACAAAAATAATAGTTCGGCGATAGGTATTTATCAGCTGCTGCTGCTGTAGCTAGTTAGTGTTCTACCCGGGCCGGCTGGGTGATTCAGACAAGAATGGTACTTGTATAAAGAGAGCCAAATAGTTCTTACAGGAAGTGAAGTGTTGGATTCCCCACCAAGATGGCTTATTATGAAATATCAAACACAAATACATTGGGAAACAGGGTAAAGTCATTTAAGAACTTCAGAGATTGAGGGGTTTTAATAAATATTTGGAAGCAAGGCTAAGCTGTCTGCATTATGAGTATTTTAAATAAGTATTTGTTCAAATATATTACTTGAAAAGGGTACATCCTTAACGTCCATCACAACTTTATCAGCCAGTCACAGAAAAATAATCATGAGATTGTGATATTTTTGTTAATGTCTATTAGGCTAGATTCATATCTGCCCAGCCCTAACATAATTCATATTCAGGAGAAGGAACTATTTGAGTATAACGGTCAATTCCATGTTCAGCCTAACCCTCAGCACCCAGCTAGGCCCCAGCACCAAGATGTCAAGCACCTAGCTCTTTTCTGAATTGATCACCGAGTTAATAAATGAACTTTTTAAAGTCATTGCATCTAATCAATTCTAATGATATTTTCAGTTTTTAAAAAGGGTGTCCTTTCCATTTGGCTTTTAAAAATAGAAACCATAGTCTTACTATCCTCAGACTGATTTAATTCTGTGAGCATTCTTTTCATGTTAACAGAGAGCTGGAGGGTTGTATTGATGACTCCAGAGCTTTGGATCCGTGACTTTTCATCTCAGTTTAGCTCTGGTTAGTTGCCATGCAGTCTGCCTGGAACTCTTAGCAGCCCCATACACCCGGAAACAAAATGCTGGGCCAGTCAGACTCTTGCGATACATCCTTATCTGCTCACTGCCATCGGGGGAATTCTGACTCATCGTCACCCTGCATAGGACAGAGCAGGACAGGGCTCTTTGAAGTGACACCTGTCCAGAAGCAGACAACTTCATTCTTTCTTTCTCAGAGTGGCTGGTGGCTTTGCACTGCCCATCTGGCAGTGAGCAGCTCAATCTGCTTTAGAATACAGGGCCTGCTCATCAAATGAATTTCGGAAGTAGATCTCCAGGCCGCTGTTGCCACTTAACTAAAGGAGAATCTCAGTATAGCCAGAATAGCAGTTGTGCCTTTCTTGAACGACACTGGTTAAATTCTTGACCGGAATAGACAGTTTCATCTTTCTCTCACCTGGTGGGTTCGAACTGTTGATCTTGTGGTTAGCAGCTCAGCACATAACCCACTATACCACTGAGGTTCCCCACAGGTTAAATTCTTACGTGTCTGTCTTTTTCTTTTCATCTTCCAGGGCTCTTAGCGTGAGCTGCAGCCTGTCTGTGAGGATTTCCAGTTCTTGGGTCAATTTATATTCCTCTCTGAATTGTTCTCCCAAAAGGACAAGATCTCGAGTCGCATCATGGAGAGGGATGTCACTCAAATACAGACCTCTTCTCGTCAAATCATCCAGATTCATCACACTGGTTAAGCACACAAAACCATGTGACAAAATTAGCCCAAGTCCTGTGACGCATTACTTACGACTGTCAAGAAACACAATCTTGCCACCTGCTGCCGTGCAAAGGCTCAGCCTGGATGGAAAAAATATGAAAACTTGTGTGAAGAATACGGCTTTATTCTTTCATGTGAGTGAAATGTACCATAAAGGAGACACATTGAAACATCTCCAAACTCACTGCCATCAAATCAATTCTGATTTATAGCAACCCGATATCTGTGCCAAATGGCACTTTGATGGTGCCATTCCTCTAAACAGAAAGTCAATGGAGAAGATTGCTCATCAAACTTAGGGGCTTATGACCAGGCTGTAATTTATTATCACACTGCTTCCTTGTTTTGTTTGAAGACAAATGTGTATCTAGGAAAATGTTTACTTTTGAGAAACGTGTTCCCTTGTGATTTATGAGACCCTTGTGACTGATTGGCTTTTCCTTCTGAACGTGATGATTAAAAGTTTACAGCCAGATTTGTGATCCCTCTTCCACATGTATCTAATACAGTTAAGATGTTCTGACGTGTAGTGTATGTGCTACTCTTACTTCTCATTCTTATTTCTTTTACTAATTTTTCTTGCTTACTTAGAAAAGTATTTGAGATTGCTAATTCTTTTCATCTTTGTAACTATCTTAGCTTACTTCTTAGAACAATGTAGTAATGCTTATAGATCCAGTAAAGAACTTAAAAGTCAAAAATTGGCTGGTTTTTATTTATGTTTCATTTTACCCTCTGGCTAAAATGTACTAAGGTCTTATTATCAGTTTGCATACTTTAGATGATGCAAAATAATTATCTATGGTCATTTACAATATGTATTTCTCCAAAATTACATAATTGAAGTATGATTTTACTGAAGCATCTTGGATAAATAAAAGATCTCAATTATATATATATATATATACATACATATTATGAGAACTGTCATAAATCAAAACAAAAATTCGCATAGCCACATAGAGAAATTATCAGAAGCTTACTCATAAAGTACATAGACTTTAGATTGGTTTTGTCAAAATCAATATGCAAATAAAGTCCACTTGCGGAAATCAACCGATGTGTAAACTGGTCCCCTGTCTGCTAAGTGACACAAGACCTGCTCATGAGAGAGGAAAAGAGTGAAAATAAAGTTATCTTTAAAATGAAAAGATAGGTTAGAAATGTTCAAAATGGACTAGATTCACTGACATCAAGTCCATTCCGACTCACAGCCGCCCTTCCTATGGCTCTGAAGACTGTAAATCTGTGTGGGCGCAGAGTCTCATCTGGTCCCCATGGAGTGGTGAGTGGGTTGAACCAGAGACCTTGTGGTTAGCCATCAATGCTATCTCAGAGAGCCACTGGCCTCCTTTCATATTGAATCACAAAAGCTAGCTAACGTAGAAAAATCTCATTGTTCTAAGCACATTTATTATTTTTAATGCATTATAAACAGTTTTACCTTTACTCTAATTGCTTTAAAAGAATCTATTTTGCAAGCAAAGATGTTTCTAATTGACAGCTCACTTTATTTATTCATTGTGCACACAGATCTTTCAACTCATAAGTAGGTGCCAGAAGACCACTTGAATGGGTAGCGTTGTGATCAATTTTTGCACACTGAATTAAACAAAATTTCTTTCCTCTCATTTCCAAAGAAAATTTTTTCTCTAAGAACAGAGATTTTGCCTACTAAGTAACTCTCATCCTACTAGGAAGGACAATAACTAGGAAGACACAGAAGAAAACATTTATTGATAAAAGATGAAATATACTTAAACCAATGTGGACTAAAAACATAAATTATTTTTATTCTCGTTTTATCTCTTTACTTTAATATTATATATATATTAGGGGGAAAAGTCATATTCAATATAGTCTTAAAATTGTCCTAATAAAACAAAGATTATTAGATTTTCTTTAGCCATTTTAAGATAATAATATGTATACATTTAGGAACACATAGTTTATAAATACCTAAACTATCTCACAACAGTTCACAAATATTTTTCAAATAAGTATAATAGTTAGAAAAATTATGGTGATAAACAAATTTGAATTACCTTTGTTTCCCCATGCATAATCTAGTAGAATTCTTTTTTAAAGTGCAAAAAACACTAATCTACAAGTTTTATTCCTCTGACATTTTGAAAATATTTTCTATATGATTAAATTTTATAATATATTTTGAACAGTACACCCTGATTAAGGTAATTAAATTATTTTAACATAAAATAGTACTTATCTAGATTTAAGTTGAGTGATTTTACAGTTTTTAATACCAGTACTGTGGAACATATTATTTATGGGTGCCAAAGGCCTTCATACATTGATGCCATCATATTAGATATTTTATTGAATTACTTTTCTATTCTACATGATGGCTCTTTTGAAGGTACAAAACTACAGAATTAGGCAATAACAGATTAGATATCTCATAATCGAACGCCCTAAATTAATAAGCAAATTGATTAATGCATAGGAAGTAAATCAATCAAAGTTATTACCAATATCTTCTGAGTATATTGACGCACATTAAATTAGATTATCCTTGTTATTAAAGAGTGTATCACAAAGGCTATACAATATAACTGTATTTCAGAATATGCTGATGTAATTGAATAAAATTGTATTGGATCTCCATTGTTATGCACGAAGGATAATTTTATTAATTATAATTAATCTAGAAGTCATTACCTTGGTGAACACAGGAAAAGTATGCTATCTGCTTCGGGTAAGTAGATCATTTGACCCTTAAGACGCAGGCAGCTGATCTCGGTCCCAGTGAGCTCATCTTCACATTCTAACTTCTCTACATCCAAGAGTCCTTCCTAGACACAGCAACGCACAGCCATTACCTGGTGCCTTTCCCCCTATGTAACAGCTCCACCCAAAGCCCACGCACTTCATTTCCCAGGAAACTATGAGGCGGATAAGTGCATCCATTAGAACAGGCGAGTGCATGGCCCCAGAGCTCTGATAGTGGCATCTCACAAAGCTCCAGGCAAGTGACTTGGCCATCCTGCTTGAACTGGAAAGACAAGAACTGTGCTAAGGCTCACATAATTAGCACTCATGTGAGTCCTTTGTGTGATTCTTCAGTGTCACTTCAAGATCACAAACCTCCCCTGCATTCACAGCATAACTGAAAGTACTCACTTCCAGGCACATAAAGCACGTACAGGCAAGAAGTGCCCTAAGAATTGTAACCTGGGTCCTCTAGAGAACTACTCTCTACTATATCTATCACAGAACTTGGGCACTATTTAGGTTATCCACAGAGTAAATGTTTGTTTTTCATAATCGTTTTATTGGGGGCTCATACAATTCTTATCACAATCCATACATCCCTCCATTGTGTGTCAAGCACATTTGTATATTTGTTGCCATCATCATTCTCAAAACATTTGCTTTCTACTTGAGCCCTTGGGATCAGCTCCTCAATTTCCCCCCTTCCTTCCCGCTGTCCCCTCTCTCATGAACCCTTGATAATTTATAAATTATTATTATTTTGTCATATCTTATACTGCTTGATGTCTCCCTTCACTCACTTTTCTGTTGTCCATCCCCCAGGGAGGAGGTTATATGTAGATCCTTGTAATCGGTTCCCCCTTTCTAC
>NW_022109768.1:935809-973215 GCF_000313985.2 Echinops telfairi
AGTAGAATGGGTACCCCTTGTGGGTTTCCAAGGCTGTACATCTTTACTGGAGTAGAAAGCCTCATCTTTCTCCCTTGGCGCAGCTGGTGACTTCCAACTGCCTACTTTCCGGTTAGCAGCCCAATGCATAACCCACTATGCTACCAGGGCTACATATGTCAAATATCAGCCAGTGCAAAAAAGAAAAACATTTCGAGGAGTACCAGCTGCATTTTAAAATGCAGCATGATATGTGAAATGTCTAATATTTAAAATGACACAATACCAGCAAAACCTCTCCAAAATTTTTTTCACAAAAGAAATAATAATGCTGCTGTTTTTAGTCTCCCTTAATTGGCTCTCCCTCAGAATCACCTTTCGTATAACAGAATGGAATGTTCCCCAGTCCTACACCAGCCTTATAATTGTTGTTTGAGCCCATTGTGGCAGCTGCTGTGTTGATCCACCACATGCAGAGTTTCCTTTGCTTTCAATAGGGCTGTCAGATAACATAGCCTTTTCTAGCGATTCGTCTTTCCGGATGATTTTTCTGAGGTTAGCAAGTCAGTCTTGGGATCCTCGGTTCACATACATTGATGGCACTGACACAGGGTCCTCCTCTCCCACGTGTCAGGGTGTCAGAACCCGTGGGGAACAGGCAGAGGGAGGTGAAGTAACAGCTATACAAAGGGGGGGCAGAGCCAGGCAAGTGGCCCAGGCAGCACCCCCTTCTGCTGCCAGATGGACAGGTGTACGCCTGACTCCATCTGTGCTACCCGTGAATTTTAAAGTCTTTCCCATAAGCCAAGGACACCTTTAAAACATGCCATGACCACTCTAAAAGTCAGTAGATGAAATGAAAAAAGAAAAGAAAGGAATATAAAAAAAATTTTACACCGTGGCCTCAATAGTTCAAGTTGGACAATAAGTTTTCATCTTTACCCTAATAGTTATCTTCTAATCCTTTTCTTACTAGACCCTGATAGATTCTGTGTTATTCCATTCCGAGATTTTGTTTGTTTTCACTCCCATCTCTTCCCTGATAATGTTCATGATTAATGCTGGAAAGTATGTTCACCCAGAGAGAGGACATTTGTGGTTTAGTGGTAAAATTTTGTCTTCCTGTGAAAAATGCCCAATCAATGTACTGGATGAGCAGCACCATCAGCCTGTAGTGGCTCCCATGTTGGGATAAAGTTGAACAGGTGGCAGTGATATTTACAGACTAATGCAGACTAGAAAGGAATTTCTGGTGTCCTACTTGCAGCATTCAGCCAAGGAAAACCTTGCTGATCGTACCATCCATGCTCTTGTCCATAGGGACACCAGGAATCAGGGCCAGCTCAATGACTTTTAACAATAAAGATGTCCCATGAATATTTATTTACTCACTGACTAAATAAATGGGTGAAAGATGATTCTTGTTAGAAAGTTACTCATTGATTCATGAAAACAACTCCCACATAATTGTCCTGCTGTTCCCATAAGTGATAAAAACACAAAAAGAGTCCTAGGTTGAGTTGCCACATACTCAACTCCACCGACGTCACAGTTAAACAATGTCTGTTTATGAGTGCAGTACCGATTGTAACACAACACGTAGTTACGTGGATTGAAGGAATGGCCTGCCGTAACAATGATCTCTTTGTGGTCGCGTTTCTCAGGCCCCATGAAAGCACAATGCCATGGTACCTGTGGGAGCACTCTGTAGATGGCATTGCCACACTGGGTAACCACCAAGTCTCGGTCAAATACGATGTGAAAAGGGAAAGCTTTGCAGAAGGTAGACGGGCTGATGCGTGACTCCTGGGTCCCATTTTCCTCAAATCTGTCGAGATCTTCATAAAAATCCTCTTCTTTTGACTCTTTTTCTTCAATTAAAAATTGAGTATGATCACACTCTTCATTTCTTTGTTGAATCACCTACGTGTCAAAAGAGCGAAACAGTGTTATAGCTACTGGCAGTTCTGTTCAGTTGAAATACTTAACGTGCCTTAGAAACTGGAGATGAAAGTTGTGTTTGGGGGTTGGGTAACCAAAGTTTAATATGAATATGCAAATAATACACATGTCTACAGAATCTTCACGGCATAGTGAGTGCTGTGTCAGACTGGGAACCATGAAGCCAACAGTTGGAGCCCAGCGGCCAGGAAAAGGCGAGGCTGTCCACGACCCTAAAGACTTACCATGCAGAAACCAAAGGGGCAGTTACATTCTCCACACAGAGCTGGCTCAAAATGGAACTGACTGGAAGACATGGGGTGGTGGTGGATATGTATGACAGGTCTAGAATAGAAAAAGTCTCTGTACAGGGACTTACGAAATTTAAAGACAGTATTATAAATCCAGTGTCAAGTACTCACTAGTTTCAATAGCCTCTGTGGCAGAATTAGGAAAAGGTGACCCTTTTTATTGGTGGACTCCACCCCTCCAGCCAGGCGCACTCAGACAGTGAACACGCTACACAGCCGGACAGAGCAGAACATGGAATTCCAAAGAGGGACATCGTTTTTCAAAGGCTTTTTAAAAATCTATCAATTGGCAGGACTACAAGATTAAAATACTGAATTCAGTAAGACACCCAAAAAGAGGCAACTCAAACATCGCTAATGGAGAGTGTTTTGTCGAATCTATCTGAAGGATAATACATTCATTCTGAAAGTGCATTAACATTTCATCTATCCTGTATCTGGGGACTTATGCATGCTGTGGATGTTTTTCGTAGATTATTGCTTTGGGTTTCGATTTAGCCATGCTGCGCTCGAATCAGAAACATAGAAATTGCAGAAAAGAAGTATATTCTGGACTTGCGTGGAAGCTGTGGTTGTTTATTAGCACGGATAGTTTGGGACATTGCCGCATTAGCATATTCTATACAAAACTCCAGTGGCAGGTAACTCTATGATGCACTCACTTTGTACACTATTAAGGTTCTTTGGTGGCTTTTATTTATTCCAGAGTCCTAGTCCAGACTTCTGAAATATATACATATCTAAATTATATTTTTGTCCTCGCAAATTTTTTGAAAGGTCTTGTTTTAACCTCCAGAAATATCTTTATGTCAAAAAGGTTAACTGTAAGAAGGCCACAGCTACTAACTCTAACATATGAGAAATCTCGATCCGCACCTTGAAGCCCTAAAACCACAGAAAAATGAAAACGGGGTCAGAAAAAGCAGCTTAATCAAAGCAACAGCAGCAGCGAGGACATCATTAGTCATATTGGGAGTGCATATAATTAATTCTTTCAGTCAAAAGAGAAAGACAGCAAGATACTAATTTCAGGCTTGGTTGTTAGCTTGACTCTTTTGTTTTTTTCTCTGTGTGGCAGTTACATAATCTGTCAACTTGAGAAGGGGTGAAGTCTAGCCTGTCAATCTGGTCATAGTCAATGAGGCCTCTGTGTGGGTGTGGCCTTCTCCTGAGGATTCTGGGAACTCCTATCTTTCTCCCTGGAAGTGGGATGCACACACTCTATGCTTAGTCTTCCTGCTGACAAGGCACATGGAGCTGCGCTGATACAGTCAGAGCCCTGGAGCTGGAGGAGCCATGTGGAGACCCCTGCCAGCACTCAGATGCTTCCACTGCCACTGGATCCACAAGACTTTCCACCCATTTGCTTGTGATCTTCCTGCATGCTGCATCATTGCATGTGCTGCGTGAGTCTGAAGAGGAATTTGCAGACTAGTATCAGACATATGGGCTAATATCAGACTTATGGACTTGATCTGGACTGGGCTGGGAGGCTTTCTTAATGTAAAAATTGCTCTTTCATATAAAACTCTCTTTTACACACATATGAGTGTCTCTGGATTTGTTTCTCTAGTTAACCCAAATTAGAACACTATGAGACTATTGAGGAATCAACATTATTGTAGCAAATAGTTTAAATTACTTAAGTACAACAATGTAGGAGTTTGGTGATCTAATTATATATTAAAATGACAGCCTGAGTTTGCCACAAGATGGTGCATCCTATAATATACAATAGCATCCATGGAGAGCAATACTTTAATTTTGTTCTTTACGCCTCAGAGTGTGAGTCAGTGATCAGGAAAAAAATGTGAAAAAGAGCCACATTTTATCTTCATTCGGTTGCCATGGGAGGAATATTGCCCGATTCATTACCCTTGTGCATATGGCTCCTGCTAAATACGAGTTTTTACTTTTTAAGCAGACACATTGCCTGTCATTTTATAAATTAAACAAACACACACAAAAATGATTTTCTTTGTCTTAATAATATGTTTGCCTTTGAATAAGATATTTGAAGTCTGTTTATCTCTTTGGATTATAGGTGTTTACTCACAATTTTTATGATCTATTTAGAATGAATTTCTGTAGTTAGAATTAAATCAGATACGAGGCTTATTAAAAAAGACTTTGAAACATTACTATACCATCCCTGGGTGGGTTTTAAATGCCCATTTTTTGGTTAGCAAACCAGTGTTTAATCATTTGTGCCATACAGGATCTTCTGTATTATTATCAAGTACTAAAGATGGTTCCTTCTTCAAAGTAATCCTCATTTAAGAAAAGGCTTACAAAGTGAGGGATTTCAGTTGTTTGGGGAGACCGACTAAGAAATTCACAAAAAAACCTCAATCTGTAAAATACTGTCTTAAATTTTAGGTGCTTCTGATACACATTGTGGTCTTTTAATAACGTTCAAAGCAATAAAGGCAATAGCTCTAACCGTCACAACCCATCTTGCTTTCTAGCTGGTATGAGAGCTTACAGAGAATGCAGGCTCAAGTTTACAGCGACTAAGCAATGTACAATTAGGAAGAAAAATCAGTCACAATAAGGGGGAAAAGGCCGCATCATGCATTCCAAGCCAAATCGAGAAGATTTCTGGTGTTTCTACTTTTATGGCCTTTGTGTACCAGGTCCACTAGCAAAGATAACTAAAGACATATGAACAGACACTCTTTCTTCATAGTCTAAATATTCTGAGCACCTCCTGGGCGGATCATTACCTTCATGTCTATTTCAGTGCCATGTATCTGTTGAGCTACGGTTTTAATGATTCCAATGACTATATCCTGCAGCCCTTCTCTCTCTGAATAGTAGTGCAGAATAAGCCCTTTGCCCTTTTCCGCATCCGTGCATCGAAAGGAAGGCGCCCGCATCCCCGGGTAGATGGTGGCAAGGTGGTCGTGCAGCGCATCAAGGTTCTGCAAGGAAAAGGAAACAGTGATGCATGAAGAATGCTTCCACGCTGACAGCTGAATTCAGGAGAGCAAGATAGAGAAACAAGACTCAAATCTGAGCACTCTTTGACCAACCGATCACGTAAAATTAAAATATCTGCTTCACTGAGAGAAGAGTATCTGTAAGACAAGAACCATAGAGAAATCAAAACAAAAATGCATAATTAAGACAAACAGTTGTGGCTATTAATAGCTAATGCATCTTATAAAATGATAAGCACACAAACATGACACAAAAAGAATTCCCAAAGCAGAAAAATGAAACAGGGTTTTCCATAGCAAAGCCCAAAATACATGAGTATTTATAGGCCTTTGGGGCAGCTTTGTGTGCGTTTTGTAATAAACAATCTGAAAGGCCCCAAATGACCAAGTGACACATTAATTACAGTTTTGTTTACATTATAATCTTAAAATTAAATTATTAACTTTAAAATCCATGTCAAATTTATAAGCATATGAAAAGCATGTGATAGGATTTTGCAAAATAATATGAACTACAAGTCTTCCATTTCTTTATGTTCATTATACCATTGGTCTAGGAAAGCTTCGTGGCTACTTTTGAAACTCAGGATCTGAAAAGATTAATACATTTGTCAATTATTTTCTAATAGCCTTGAAAAACTTTAGAACATACCACATCTCTTTAGCATCCTGTACTTTTCCTAAATATACAAAACTGATTTAAGAATCACCTGAAGGATGAAAACTGTACTTTTTATTTGGTCCAATATGATTTTAAAATAACATTTAGTTCTCTGCGTGTGTGTGTGCTTGTGTTCTATATAACAACACAGACAGACATCGATAGCATAGTGTGTGATTTCAGTTCATAGTGCCTTTAGATTTGAATAGAACTGGGTTTAAATCCTAACAGTTATTTCCTAATAATGTAATCAATGTACCTAACTTTTGTAAAACTTTATTTCTTCTGATAAAACAGAGATCACACAAATAGTTTATACCAAGTATTTAGCACACGACAGGCATGGTAGATAAATAACAGCTCTTTCAAGATGTTCACATGCTGAGCACATAAAAAGCAGCTAACTGGGAGTTACTTGGTCAGAAATGTGGAAAAACAGTGGCTCTCTTTGCTGCTGATAATTAAAGCAGCTAACTGGGAGCTACTTGGTCAGAAATGTGGAAAAACAGTGGCTCTCTTTGCTGCTGATAATTAAAACGATCTCTCTGTCCCTGTGCATTTCTCAGACTGTAACTCTTTGCTGGAGTAGAAAGCCTCATCTTTCCCCCAGGAACGACTGGTGGTTTTCAACTGCTAAACCCAATGCGTAATCCACTACACAACCAGGACTCCTAATCAAACCATCTGAATTCTTAACAGTTGAGAACTGCCCCTGGCCACAGTGAGAGAGAGATGCGGTGCCAGAATACTAGAGAGACTGACAAAGAAACACGAATAAAGATACCGTGCCCTGCTATTGGTTCTAAAGTGTAGGGACGGAAGAAAAAAAGCTAATGACAGCCCCCAGCTGTCAACCAGCAAGGAAATGTAAACCTCAGTTACTTCATGACCACACAGAGTTGAACTGTGCCAACACCAGAGGAGCAAGAAAGCAAATTACACTACATAAAAGAACACTGCCCACTTGGTCCCTGATTAGAGCTCTCTGGCTGCTGTACTGGACTTTTGATCTAAATAATGTGCATCGTTTCTACCACTTAATGTGTGTGTAGTACTATGTTATGGAGGCAAGAAGAAACCAATACACCAAGCAATTTATTTACTCTACAAGCCCCAGAGATCCTAAAAGTACTTCATGTGGTTGAATAGACTGAGTGGTTCTTCCCAGGATAAATTCTCATGGGAATTCTTCCCTGAGAGAGGAAGCTCTGAGAAGTGCTCTTAACAACTGGTTTACATCAATTACACATCTACTCATGTTGAGAATCTGATGAGAGAGATCTTCAAAAGGAATTCTTTGTTGGAAATTTCCTAATATAGTTAGGCCTCGCTCACTGTGGCTCACTAAAACCAAAAGGAAACTTGAATCAAAGAGCTTGAAATTTATTCATTTTTCCGTTTCCTTTGAAAAATGTTAGGATATTTCATCGGTCGTTAGGTCCAGGGCCCTTTATACTTATCGATTGCATGTTGTATTATACTTCAAAGTTATCATTAGTACATTTCTTCATAAAGCCCAATGACTGTCACGAGACAAAGCAGTTAAGCATAACTCTGTGCACGTGGGGTGGCACAAATGGCAAAATATTCAGCTTTACTCAAGAGTTGGCAGTTCGAGTCCACCCAGAGAAACTCAGGAAGAAAGCCATTACTATCCACTTCCCAAAATATCAGCCATTGATAAGCTCATGGCACCCAGTTCTATTCTGACACACGGGTTGCAATCACTGACATCAACTCCAAGGTAACTAGTGTGGTGATGAGGTTACCCGCATCCCTCATGCCGAGGGAGGGCAAAGGGATGGACCCAGGTGACCCCAGAGAAGCATGATGAGTCACACAAATGCTGAGCCGTTGTATTGACATTAAGATCATCATTAAGATTAGTGCCTGTGAGTCAAGTATCACCCCATGTATATGTACATTTTCAAAACCACTTTAACGGAGGTGACCTCGCCCCAGCGGGGGTCAGTTTCTCTAGGTGGGAGGGAAGGGAGATCATTCAGCGGCTGTCATACAAAACTGTGCTGTGCTCGCCTCAAATCAACAGGCATTCCTACAGGAATTATACGCAAACCTTAGTAGAAATGCAAGACTGGGGGAGAGGGACATGGGTGGGTAAATCCGCTAAAGCAACCACCCTTTGAAAAAAAAGCAGATAGATGACTGTTATTCCAGTCATGGAATTGGCGGTCTTTGGATTTGGTTCATATCTCTTGTTTTTAGGGTGCCCCGTGAATGGTGGCCTGGAGCTACTACATATTTACCATATATACTCATGTATAAGCCGAGTTTTTCAGCACTTTTTAATTGCAGTTTTGGGGGTAAAATTAGGTGCCTCGGCTGATATTCGGTCGGCTTATACTTGAGTAGATACGGTACTGCTACAATGCTCTCCTTGCTTTATTATGGACCGGTATTAACACGGTAGGCATGACTATGCCTTTGTGAATGAGAGTTATTGAACTGTTCCCCTATCACCAACTCCCACTGTTCATGTAGTGGCCAGTCATTTCAGAGTTAATCTGTACAAGTCAAGGGCTCGTGTATTGTAGTCTGGAGCCGGGCTTCTTGCTGCTAGGTGCCGTCCAGTCAGTTCCAACCCATAGTGACCTTAGACTTGATGGACAACAGAAAGTGCTGAAACATTCTCACGATTGTTCCTATCCTTGATTACATTGCTGCAGCCACGGTGCTAATCGATTTTCTGGAGAGCCTTCCACTTTTTTGTTGCTCCTCTTTAGCAAACATGTCCTCCTCCAGGACCGGTCTCTCCTGACAACATGTCCAAAGCATGTAGACAGTCTCACTTCCTTGCCTCTGAGGAGCACTCTGGTGCTACTTGGTCTAAGACAGATAGGTTTGCCCTTTTAGAAGTCTGTAGTAATTTCAGTATTCTCCAGCCCCAGTGTTCTAAATTCTATACCACTGGCTCAATTAATGACACCATTAACAGAATTATCTTATGGCCTGGGAGGGGGGGGGAAGATGATTTATAATGTTTTATAACTTATTTTTTGTTTTATGTTTTATAATTTATTTATAATGTTGATGCATCCCTTCCTTGTGACCATTCTGTGAGGGGATGTCCTATTGTCTACAGATGGGTTTGGGGTCTCTGCTCCAACCCCCCTCATTCTCAACAATATTTTGGTGCTGTGTTTTGGGTCTTCTGATACCTGTTGCCTGATCCCATTGACACCTCATGATCCCATAGGCTGGTGGTGTACTTCTTCCATGTGGACTTGTTGCTTCTCTGCTATATGGCCGCTTAATTAACTTCAAGCCTTTAAGACCCCAGACACTGTATCTTTTGATAGCCTGGCACCATCAGCTTTCTTCACCACATTTGCTTATGCCCCCTTTTTGTCTTCAGCAATCTGTAGGGAGGGTGAGCATGCGGCTGCCTTTTCTATCAGAGAGAAAGCATTGTATTCTGCTATCTTGTTGACTGAGGTCTCTGTTTTGTTTGTTGTTGTTGTTAGTTTCTTTCTCATTTGTTTTTTGCTACCCATTGTTTTGTATGTTTTTCTGCATGTGAAATCCAGGATAGGTAATTCTATAGAGACTGTAACTGGATTAATAATTACCTAGGACATGACAAGGGAGGTCAGGAAAATAGGAGGCTAACACCAAAGAGTACAAGGAGAAAATGTTCTGAAATTGACAACTCTTCCAAATATAATCGAACAATTAATTGTGTGATATGTGAATTATATGCCAATAAAACTATTTTAAAATATTGGATACAAAAAGAGGCAAGATGTTCCTTTTATCTTCTGTGGTAACCAACTCTCCAGAGATTTTCTGTGCATTGAATGTCCATTTAATTAAATGGACAAGAACAACGCTTTCTGGGAGCATAAATATCACTTAACAGACAGAGTAAATATCACTTAACAGACTTAACAGACATTGATTTTCCTTAGATAGCTTCTAACATAAAAAACTCTCTTGGGATTTCTTCAGTTACAGCTTTCCCTACTTAGCTTTATTCTCTCCAAAGGAAAGTGGTTAGCACTGCCTATGAGAATGGAGTTCTCGATTTAAAATTAAACTATTTGCATTCTAGTACAGGCATATTGCTAATACACTTGACTTATTCATAGTCAGATCATGCAGCAACCTCAAAGGCGACACACACACACACACACACACACACTCTCAAAAGAGCAATGGGAAGAAATTATTCACATTTTATAATGCTGTTCCAGCTCAATAACTATCAACTTGACTGCGGCAGTGCATGCTAGATACTTGCAGTCACAGCTCGAATCTGGTCATCTGCTTTATTTTTAAATAGATCCATGCAAGCAGATAGAGAAAGGCTTCGCATGTCAAAAACAAAGCATACCTAAATAGGTATGAGAGCCAAAGAGATATAAAATGAATTCTTCACATATATAAGAAGTTTATGGGAAAATCCCATTAGCTTTTAATTTCATTTTTCCATGAACTTTTGAAGCCCCCTTGTATAGTAACACGAGTAGATTTCTAGGAAACAGTGAAGAAAATCGTAACTATTGTGACTTCATACTTAGTGATAGAAAATTAGAAGACAGGAAATGGATAAGGATTAGGTCCATTCATTTAATTCACCAGATTTGTTTTGAAAAGCCTGAGGTCTTAAAACTCATTTTCTCAATGTTCTAGTATCATTTCACTGTTGTGGTACCAACACAATGTCCTTCCTAATCAGGAATCCTGTGGTTGATACATTAGGCCAATCTTGCCACCTTATCATTAACAGATGAAAAATCAATTATGGTAACCCTGGAGACAGTGTAGCATTCCAAGTTTAGCAGACTCCACAGATTTAGAAAAAGAAAACGTTTATTATTTCTTTGAGAAAGACTTTAAATGTTCATAATGTTGACACCCTTGTCATGTTTGAAAAGAAGTAACTTTTTCTCTTTGTGATATGCTTGCCAAAAAATAAGCTCACACATAATTATGAAAGCAAGTCTCTAGATGTCAACTGCCTCATTCGTTCTTTGCCAGGCAGCTAATTAAAAATCCCTAAGCAGGTCAGCAGATAGACCTGGAACTATCCATTGTTTTTGTTTGTTTGTTTTCTTGTTTTCATTTTTCGTTTTCTTTTGCCCTATGTCTATCTACATAAGACAGACAGGATGAACTGATTCAAAAAACAACCCTTACGTGGTTCATTTCAATGTTATCGTAAGTCGTGCTTGACGGTCATGAGGAGAGCTTTCTGAGTCCCCCAGAGTCCTCATCCTAGCGGACGGGGAGAAGACAGTCATCGCTGTTACTTAGAGGTTAGAGCTGCAAGAGATTTTAAAAATCTATCACAAGGGACACAGGATGGAAAGTGGGTTTTGCCTCATTTTATTCTTATTTTCATATCTCCCCATAAAGGACCAATATTTCTTTTCTGAGAATCATATAGGATGAAGAATACTTTGTCAACCTTTAAAGTGAAATGTAATTTTAGAACTGGGACATTAAAAAAACCAACACAAGCAGAATGGTGTGGTTGGCCACACATTGGGCTGTCAGCCTCCAGGTCAGCATTGGCATCCATGGCGGCCCCCAGGCGAAAGGCTTGTCTTCTACTCTCACAAATAGTGGCGCATCTCGGAACCCCACACGGCAGCAGTTCTGTCCTGCCCAGTTCTCCCGAGTTGGAGCCAACTAGATGGCAATGAGTTTAATTTTGGTTTGATACAGTAAATAAGAGCCCTGGTGGCGCTGTCAAGTAAGCATTGAACTGCTAACCACAAAGGTCAAAGCCACAAGAGGCCGGTGAGCAATATGCTCCTGTAAAGATCTACAGCCTCAGAAATCCTATGCAGACTCTCTGAGTCAGAACTGATTCAGTAACAGAGACTTGCCGGTGGTGTTTACAGTAAATAAAGTGCAATGCCAAGTGGAAAGGTACTAGGAAGCTCTCAAGTCAGGCTCTGCACAACACTGAGACGGGGCGACTAGGAAGTGTCTCATTGGAATTGTTTGAGAGCTAGGTTTCCAACAGAAAAGATGCAGAGAATCTTCGCTCTCGCTCAACACACACGCACACAATCATCTAATGCACTGCCATCGAGTTGATGTGGACTGACAACCACCGTGTGGGACAGGGCGAGCTGACCCTGTGAGTTTCTGAGACTGCAAAGCCCTGCCTTTCTCCTGAGGCTGGTGACTTCAAATTGCTGCCTTTGCGGATCACCGCCAAAAGTGTATCCATCAGTCCCCAGGACAACGTTTAATGATCTAAAGCATGATTTAAAATCACATTGTGCAGTACAACCAACATTATTTTAACTGGGGGTATTTTTACAACTACAGATGCATCATTACAATCTGCTCAAAAGAAATATTTCAATTTAGAATAAAAAGCAAATAGTCATAGAAAGACTTGCCTGTGTCGTACAGTCAATGATTTTAAACTCATTTTTTAAAAGAGTCCAGCCTACATCATATTACACTTGATAATTAGTCAATATTGTATAAGCTTGTGAAATATCAATAATTAAAAGATAAGACAATGGTCTGATTCTACAATGCTTATCTCCCTTTAAATAGTCTTTTTAAAAATCAATTTCCCCTTGTCAATTTAAAAAATTCAGGTTATACAAAGTGAAATTTTAGATACTCAGAAAGCATTTCCTCTTGAAACTCAAAAGTTTAGAAAATAAAATAAATAGTGCCTTTTCCTCTAAGAACTATCATAAATAATTATGGAAAGTGTTAAGGCTTTACAGCTGCTCAGGAAAATCTTCACATCACCTAAAATAACACTTTGCATTAAGCATTAAGTCACTCATCAATCTCAGCTTCCTCCCAGTGCACTGGCCAAATGGCAAGCTTGTGTTTTATAATTCAAAGCCTAGTGCTGACAGGAACTGAAGAACATCCCACTGTATGATGAACAGGAGCACTAACAGAGAAGCTGTCAAATATACAGGAAAAATGAAGGTGTGAAATGTCCACACCTCGAGACTAGTAGAAGAACCCAGGGTCCCCAGCAGGCAATGACCGAAGGATTTGTTATTTAGCTGAGGTTTTCCTACGTATTTCAATAGGCCACAATTGCATTTCTCATGAGCGTCTATGATTGTATATTCCCCTCCTATTTTTCTATATGAAACCAGGCAGTCTTTGATTCTTATCAAAAGGTCATGTGAGATTATTGGAGAGGTAACAAATATATGAGTTAATAATAATGCATATCCGACTAAAGGAACAGGGGATAGAACATTCAGGAGGATCCCCATTCGAATCATCAAAAATTAAGGAAAGAGAATATATTGATGGTCTGCTAGATATTTTCCAGATTATTTAGATTGTATATCTGCATCACAGTGTCCCAGAGCAGAGTTAAATCTCTGTACTTACTCTGTTTTGAATTGATTTACAGTCCACCCACCCCCCAAGGTCATTAGCTCATCTATTTTAAGCATGCCCTACTCAAAAGCTTCCGACTCACCACACTCATGTGTGCCCAAGGGTAAAAGATATACAGACCAGTGATCCCATTATCGATTGTTATGTAACAAGCCAACCCCCCACACGTATTCACTTATGGCAATCATTTAGTATCATTTTATAATTTGGCTGACAGAGCTCACTGGACAACTGCTTTTGCATGGAATCAGATAAAAGATGGGCTGTATCCATTTAAAGGTTTTACCAGGTCAATTTTCTGTGATTGATCACTCAAAAGCTGGGTTGCCAGAGGTAGCATCAGCACAACAATTCTTTCTACCCAGGTAGACGCTTCAGCATAAATAAAAAACAAATCCTCACAACTGATTCCATAAGCAACACTGTGATAAAGAGAGACAAGACTGGAGTTATCAGGAACTTCATTTCACTTGGATTGACAATCAACAGTCCTGTACCCTGCAGTCAACAAAGCGAAGGATGTATTGCACTGGGCAAAACTGCTGCAAATGTGTGGAAAGGCAAAGTTGTCATGCAGAGGACTTTCAATTGCCTCCTATGAATGTGAAAACCAGACAATGAATAAAGATGACCAAAAAAGAATTTGGTGCCTTTAAATTAATGTCTTGGCAAAAAACACTTACTATCCCATGGGCTGTCAGAAGAACACACAAGTCTGTGTTGGAGGAAATCTAGCCTGAAAACTCACTTTCAAGCCTTTGTCTTGTACCCCTTGCACACGTGACCAGGAGTGATTGTGCCCGGAGGAGGGCATCATGCTCGACACAGCACGGGCAGTGACACCTGGGAACGTCCGCAGTGAGACAGGGGCTCAGTGGGTGCAACAAGGGACTCAAACACAGCAGTGACTGTGAGGAGGGTGGAAGACTGGGCAGGTTTGTTTGATTGTAACAGAGTTGCTAAGAATCTGAATGGTTTCCATGACACCTAAGGACAAAAACAGACACCAAAGAATTCTTAGAAAAATTATTCTCAGAAATTTCAAACTATTGCTTCCGGCCTATTCCATTGGTCAGAAACCTTACAAATACCAGCGTAAATTCATGGGAAAAGGAAGCCCACCTCTTGAGGGGGAGTGATGACATATATAAAAGGGCATTTTACACACTGTCACAAATATTTTAGTAAAATGAAATCACTATAAATGCAACAAGACATTGAAAAGTAGAGCTAAGAGGCATTAAGTAAATACCATCAAACTGAAATTTCCCACCAGTAGTTTTCCCTGTACCGTATGCAATAGTTTAATGATGATATGGAATCACATGTTATTCTTAGTTTAAGAATAAGAAAGTGAAAAGCAGAGAGTTTGTTGAAGAATATCTTCTCATTAAGACACTGTATCTACTTAAAAAAATGTACAAAATCCCAAAATAAAAGTAAAATGTTTACTTTTCATATATTTTTGTTAACTTGTGGTTTCAGTTACAAACCAACCCCAAATTATCATAAATTCCAAGTAATTCATTATTTAAATCCACATTTCACAACTTGTTGCTTCACACCAGACTTAGTAAACGCCGGCCAATTTAAAGTTACTTAGCTCACTTTAGAACACTCTAAAGTTGCAGAGAAGATTCTTCTAGAAATACTCATTTTTCTTGGTTTATCTATTTTCTTGTTTTATTTCATTCACTTAGGATTTTTAGCTGTTTTTGAAAGTTTCAAGGAGGCTTTGAAGTAAGCATTTGATAGACTTTTAAAGTTAAATTTTCAAATAGAAGAGAGGTTGGATGAAGAGGGTCATGAATGTGATATTGGTAGCAATGTCTTTAAAAGTTTGATGCATGTTTGGTCCGTTATCTTATTTGACCCGTCAAAAGGAAAGATAAAATTCACTTGAGAAGATATATTTTTCTGGAACTAAACTATAGATACTATTTATCCAATGGCTTCCAGTAGATTCTGACTCAGAAGACAGAGTTCAACTGCCCGGTTGGTCTTTCACCATGTTCAATCTTTACGTGAGCCTATACCCTTTATGCAGTAGCAGTTGACTGTGTGGATCATAAGAACCTATGGGCAGACTGAAGGAGAATGGGAATTTCAGAACGCTCCATTGGGTTCATGGGGAACTTGTACATGGGCCAAGAGACAGCTGTGCGAACACAACAATGCAATACTGCATGGTTTAAAATCAGGAAACGTATGCACAGGGCTGTATCCTTTCACCATATTTATTTAATCGGCCTGCTGCTGGATTATATGAAGAAGGACAATAGCTCAAGATTTCAGGAAGGTTTTGAACAACCTGCCGTACACAGATGACACAACTCAGTTTACTGAAAATGAGGACTTGAAGCATTTGCTAGCGAAGATCAAGGATTTCGGGCTTTAGTAAAGATTACAACTCAATATCAAGAAAATAAAAATCCTCACAACTGGACCAATAGGTAGTATGATAAAAGGAGAAAAGCTCAAAGTTGTCAAGGAATTCCTCTTGCGTGGATCCATAATCAAGGCTCGTGGGAGCAGCACAAGGGTTCAAACGACTCATTGCCACAGAAAACACATGGTTTCCAAAAGCAAGGACATTACTTTGAGGATTAACGTGCACCTGACCCAAGCCATGTTATCTTCCATGGACTCATACGCATGTGACGGGACCTTAAATAAGGAAGACCAAAGAAGAGCTGATGCATTTGTATGACGGTGCTGACAAAGAATCTGGGAAGTACCATGGCCCAACAACAGAACAAACAAATCTATCTTGGAAGAAGGGCTGTCTAAATGGTGAGACTCTGGTTTGCAGAAGGCGATGATGACAGTGGGAGCCCAGGACGTGGTGGGGGGAACAACATAGGAAGTAAGCCTCTGGTGAACTCCCTCTATGCACAATTGAGGGATGGGAGGAAAGTGGTTCCTAAGCAGAGTGCACTGGAGGGATGAGTATAGATGATCAAAAGTATAAATCCGACTTGAACACTAAAACTGTCCGTTGATCCCCACTCTCAGGCATGCTAGACCGGATCTGGTTTTCAAAATTTTCTGTATTTTTGTTTTGTTTGTTCATATTAGGTGTATCTCAGAGGTGTAATGTCATTGAGGGGTACCCTCTTGAAGTTGTGCTATATGTTTTTCTGTTTTGTTGTATGGAAACCAGGACTGACGAATCTATCAGGGCAGCAAGTGGAAGAAGGGTTTCCTGGGGAGGAGTAACCGTGGTGGTAGCGGCGGAGGGAGTAAAAGGGAGACAATATCAAGGAGTCCAGGAAGAAAAGCAGTGTTTGGAAACTGTGGTAGCAATTGTACAATTCTGCTTGACATGATTGAACTATGGAATGATATGCTATATGTATTAATTTCCAACTGATAATAGATTTTAAAAATAACCTGAAAACTAACTAACTAAAATAAATGATGTTCTGCTTAGCTTGGCTGAAGAGAGGAGCGTGAGGGATGGGAATGAGAAATAAGCACTTTCAATTATTTAAAATATTTTTAATAATTTTCAGTATACAAGCTGAGGGTTTTCAACAAGAAAATAATATGATGAGGTATGTTTATAAAAGAGGCACTAAAATTTTAAAACAGTAACAGATTGGAGACATCATGAAGGAAGACAAGGAAACATTCAACCTCTAGATCATTATAAACATTCCCAGGAAAGTGGAACAGGAAATGGGTGATAGTATCTAAGTCTTCCAAGTTTGGTATTTAAGAAATGGAGCACAAAGGATTAGGTAAGTAATTAGATAGAACACAGTCAAGAAAGACCTTCATACCAAAGGGAGCAGACTGTGGAGGGGCGGGCCACGGAGGGAAGATGAACAGTAGACTAGAGAGTCAACATGTATGAACTTGGGTGAAGTAGTCGACAGTAATCCACAGGGAAGCAGGTAAGGCAAGCTATGGGGATGGGAGGGAGTTGAAAGCAGGTTAAACTGCTGACTTCAAATTGTATTTTCTGAAATGTAAACCCCCACCTAATTCACAATAAAAAATATTTTTCTGAAATAAAGGGAGAACCCGTCACAAGGTAGGATACATAGCAACCTCCCACCCCTCTTCCCGAGGGGGATGAGTAACAAAAATGTGAATGAAGGGGGAAAACAGACAGTGTAAGACATAATTTATAATAATAATATATAATCGATCAAGGATTCACAAGGATGGGAGGGTGGCGGGGGGAGGGGATAAAAGAGGAGCTGAAACCAAGGGCTCAAATAGAAAGAAAATGTTTTGGAAATGTTGATGGCAACACAAGTGTGCTTAATACGACTGAATCATGGATTGTTATAAGATGTGTAAAAGCCCTCCAATAAAATGATTAATAAATAAAATAAAATAATTGGGAAGAAACAGGCAGTTAAAGAGAAAGAAAGGTTACAAAGTTGTTTTAAAATAAAGTCTACTTAATTTTACTCTTTAATATGTGATGACATTTACCATAAGTAGTGTCTTATTCATGTAAGTAAAAAACCATTTTGCCAGTGGCCTGGGCCATTAAAAAAAGGACATTGCTTGCTTATTTTATACTCACTTACACAGAAGACATCCACTTAATTACTATGCAAGTAACCAAACCAGAATATCAATTTTATAGAAAAGCAACATTGCACATATTCAGTTTGCAATTATGATAGGCAATTTCAAAAAATAAAAACACTAAAAAAGTAGATCAAAGTGTATAATATTGATAAACCCATATAACATTCTAATTTTTTAGCTTATGGGGAAAAATGCAGTGTGCTTAAAACACAGATCAACTAAAGCTGCCTATTGACTTTGACAAAACAAAAATACATTTCCAACTATTTGAAACACTATTGTCCATCCAACCTAAAGCTGAACCAATAAATCAGCGATTATTGAGACAAGACCTTTGTAATGCAAATTTTTTCTACTTGTTATATTTTAAAAGGAAGAAGAAGTGCATAGAAGAAATATTCATATTTATTGTCGCCTCATCTATCAAAAATGTTAACATTTCAGCACATAATTACAAAAATGACTGATTTGAGCCATTCTGTATCTTTTTTTCTGTACTTCCTTGTTGAAACCTGCTGTGTATTTACACTGATAGCACATGTGGCCCGTCGTTCTCCTACCGGGCAGGTCAGCGCTGGAGAACCCGAAAGAAATACCCAGAGAGGTTTTGCTCTCTAACAGGGGTATCAGATGATGCCAGTGGCTACATGTGAAAAACTTCTTGAATCTTGTGCGTAGTACCAATTGAGGCAGAGAATGAAAATCACGAGAGAGTATCTGAAAGTTGAAGTTCTGATAACAGGAATCAACCGAACAGCATGAAAACGGGGCACACGGATTCAAAATTCCAAACGTGATTTTCAATCATCCACGTGGGCGGTTGCTGCTCGGTGCTCTGGAGTCAGTCCTGGCTCTGGGAGACCCTGTGACCACAGCCTGCTCCTCCCCATTCCTCCAGAGCCATTTGTTAATTGCTCATTGAAATAGCTCCTAGCAGCTATTTCATCTCGCAGCTTTTTGTTTTACACCAGTAGCTTGGTCAATCCACGTCAGGGAACCGCAAATCAGTTTCCATAGTGATTTAATGCTGTCTTCAGTTTATAAGAAAAAGGTTCCTATGTAAACAGCAGACATTTTGATTAAACACTCAAGTTCTTATTTTGACTGTTAAATCAATAACGGAGCTGGATTGAAAGTAGTTTACATTCCCTCAAAACCGGGCTTCGGTTCAGCTGGTGTTACCCTGACATCATTTTCCAACAAGAGCTGGCTGCTGCCAGCAGCCAGTTTAGAATTATCCACTGCAAATAACCACATAACTTTCCGTGTTAACACATTTCAAGGAGAGGGTCTGACAAATGCCAATGCTTAAAATAGGACAGTCCATCCAGAAATAGGCTCTCATCTCCTGTGTCATTTACCAGTCCAGGGGGTCAGAGAAAGGCTGTGGGCTTGGGCTTCACCTGAAACTCACTTTGGAAGGTTTCCCGCTGTCCTTTCTAGAATAGACGAATTAACCTGTACCTCCAGGCAACCGTTCTCGAATCTGTTTGGGTAGTACAGCACCTGAAAGCCATTGTGTTCTCTCTTACACAAGCTTCTCGTAACTCAGTGCCACGGAGTCCATTCTGGTAAATGCTGGTAGTCAGCCTGTACAAACTGGGAATGCGTGCATCACAAATGAAAAATAAGACTATTGTATGTCTCAAACCAGAAATCACAACTCTCAGGATGCATAACCGTAAAAGAAAAACAGACGAACAAGTTGCAACGGGCCATGTTGTCTTTCTCCTAGAACATTAATTTTAAGCTTGTGTATTCAGTGTCAGCCTGCAAAAATAAAATACTAGCGATCAAGTCCTTCCAAATAATTATTATTTCCTGTGAATTATACAAATATCACCAACAGTTCAGGTCATCAGCCAAACACTCTTTTCCAGCTGGCTGAACAGCAGTATTTTAGAGCCTATATTTAAATGTTACCAACTCAGAACTTTTACCTGTAGGACTTGATTCCTTACCTGTAGAAATTCTCGGACATTAGATCCCAGGACACGTAAGATTGTATCATAGCCAGATTCTTGACAAAAGACAAAAAACATCTTCCCGAACATTTGGAGGATTTCTCCAGCATTGAGATCTATTTTATAAATTTGAGAGAAAAGCATATTATAGAGACTATTGTCAATGAGAAGAATAAAATTAGGTTCATTCAAATAACTAAAACTCCCAATCTTTGTTGCTCATGGCATGGGTCGCATGGGACAGTGCGAAGCAATGAAGCAGGAAAAGATAACATCCAGGTTAACAGGACAAATTTGTACCCAGAAGAAAGCAATCCGTTTCTCAGTTGACAAGAGAAACCACTTAACTGGTTTTGAGTTTTCTAAAATATATATATTTCAGTATATTATTAAAAAAGCGAAAGGTATTTTTTAAGTCATACAAAGTACACATGACTGTTAACCCATTGTGGTGGTTACATAATTTCATGCCAACTTGATAAATAAGTGTGGTTGTGGAGTTTAGCCTGTGAATGTGGTCACAGCCTGAGGATGACTCCGTGTGAGTGCAGCCTTCTCATGAGGACTCTGACAATTTCTCTCCTTCTCCCTGGAGGCAGACCACACACTCTCTATGCTTCATCTTCCTGTGGAGGAGCCGCTCAGAGAGCTGGAGGAGCCACGTGGAGACCCACACCAGTGCTGAGATGCTTCCACTGCCACTGGATCTACAAGACTTCCCACCCACTGGCCTGTGGTCTTCCTTCGTTCAGCATGTGCTGCGTGAGTCTGAAAGGAGTTTATGGACTTATATCAGAAATAGGGGCTAATATCGGACTTACAGACTTGATCTGACTGGGCTGGGATGTTTTCTCAATATAAAATTGCTCTTTGATATAAATCTCTGTCTTACACACAAACGAGTGTCTCTGGATTTGTTTCTCTAGTCAACCCAGACTATCACGTATATTCATACATCTATCTTCTTATTTTTCCTCTATAAAAATATGTGTACTGAATATTTGGTAGCATGTGGTTTGTACTATAATAGTCTATTTTGTTCTTAATGCCTTCTGAATAATATTTCCAAAAATGATTAACTGTGTTCCATAACATCTACTTTAGTCATTCCATCATTCAGCTTATGAATGTGACAACTTATTTAAATAATACACTACTTAAAATGTGAGCTTTGCTAATGTCTGATAATATAGTAACGCTGTCCTAAACACACTTACACATTCAGCTTAAAGCAAAGAAATCTAATGATTCATAGAATTCAGGTTGCCAAATTATTCTCAAAAAGAGAATCTTAATTTACCATGAGCATAAAAGCTAGATTTCCCCTTTTGTTCCACCCTTAACGGTATTAGACATATCATTCAAAACCTGCCAAACGTTATCTCAATGTTCTTTGAATTTTTATTATTAATGAAGCGGAATATTTTTCTTCTTATTAGCCATATCCTATTTTTTTGAATTCTTATATTCCATTATGAGCATATTTACTTCTCCAGTTATATTTGTCAAAGTTAAAAACCTGCCTTTTGTAGTCCAGCTTCAGACTGCTTATAAAGTAAGTGCTATGGGATCAGTTTCAGCAGCGTTTTTAGAGCTTTCGCTCCTTTAAGTCTTTGAACTTGGCCTTCCTTCTTCAGCATGAACGCTAGCTGACGTAGATCTCAATTTCCTGTGGTCTCGACCAATAGCTAATAAAACCGTGGCTGCCAAAGAGATTGGAGTAATATTCTGTGCCTACCACCTTTACGTAATCACTGAATTTTTGACACTGGGATGATAGTTAGTGCATTAAATATCAATAATTATTTTTGTTCTCTAATAATGGGCTGCTTCCTGTAAGGAAAGAGAAAAGAGCCTGCTTTCCCTGAGAGCTTACAAGGAATAGAACTCAGCCTCGTCCGAATATAACCCTGGAGGTGGGTGAACTCCTGAACATGACTGTGAACACCCACCCTACACATCATACCCATGACCTGGAGCCATGCATGCTGTGGGCCACAGAAGGGAAGTCAAGGTCCACTTACTGAGAACTTTGCTTGCTGCGGCCACCAGATCGTACGTTTTGGAATCGTCATATATTATTCGGACAAGAAACTGTCCTTCTTCGTCTAACTGAGCCTCTTTCCTGGAAAACAAAAATGAGAGACCCTGGGAGAAACTGTTGAAATAAACCAATAGATAGTTACGATTGCTACTTTCACTACATGTCTAAACAATGCTTTTATATATGAAATATAAGTTTTGCTTTTGGGAAATTTGTTTAGACTAGCATCCGAAACAAAACAAATGCACTGCACCGAGTCAATTGTGAGTCACAGCAACACTATAGGATAGGGTAGAAGAGAGCTTCCCCTGTGGGTTTTTTAGACTGTAACGCTTTATGAGAGCAGAATTTCTCCTTGTGGTTAGCTAGCTGCCCAACACATTACCCACTATGCCATCAGGGCTCTATCAACATCATGTACCTAAAATATGTAGTGATGAAGAGGAAATTTAAGTCACACCACCCTCACTCAAAGCTAAAATGATAGATTTAAGTATGTTTTATCAAGATGCAGACACCGTTAATAAAATCTTACTTATACAACAAACAGTCTTTGAACTAACTACAAGCTTTTCTTTCTTGTTGCATTTTGTCATTGACTTGTTGTTGTTGTTTTGTTTTATTTTGCTGCTTGGTTTTGCTCTGTCTTGTTTTTGCACATGTTATTATTTCCACAGGTCAGTCAAAATAAGAGGCTGGATGAACAATCTGGAGGAGAAAACAATGGGACCGACTGTCCCACGGTGACATGGGAGAGTAGGAGGTGAGGGGAAAGGTAGTGGTGTTAACAAACCCAGGGACAACGGAACAACAAGTGATCCAAATCGGTAGTGAGGAGGGTGTAGGAGGCCTGGTAGGGCGTGATCAAGGGTAATGTAACTAAGAGGAATTACTGAAACCCAAATGAAGACTGAGCATGATAGTGGGACAAGAGGAAAGTCAGAGGATATAGAGGAAAGATCTAGGAGGCAAAGGGCATTTATAGAGGTCTAAATGAAGGCATGTACATACGGTATGCAAATATATTTATATATGAGGACAGTAGCGGATGGACATTGGGCCTCCACTGAAGTACTCCCTCAGTGCAAGAATACTTTGTTGTATTAAACTGCCATTCTATGATGCTCACCTTCCCGAAGCGATCGCTGAAGACAAAGCAGTTGCATAAGCAAATGTGGTGAAGAAAGCTGATGGTGCCCAGCTATCAAAAGGTTTAGCATCTAGGGTCTTAAAGGCTTGAAGGTAAACAAGCGGCCATCTAGCTCAGAAGCAACAAAGCCCACATGGAAGAAGTACACCAGCCTGTGCAATTACGAAGTGTCGAAGGGATCAGGTATCAGGCATCATGAGAACAAAAAATCATATCATAGTGAATGAGTGGGGGAGTGCGGAGTGGAGACCCAAAGCCCATTTGTAGGCCACTGGACATCTCCTAACAGAAGGGTCTCAGGGAGGAGACGAGCTAGTCAGGGTGCGATGTAGCAACGATGAAACATACAACTCTCCTCTAGTTCCTAAATGCTTCCTCCTCCCCAACTATCATGATCCCAATTCTAACTTAGAAATCTGGCTAGACCAGAGGATGTACACTGGTACTAGTACCAGCAGACAGGAACTGGAAATCCAGGGAATCCAGGGAGGATGATCCCTTCAGGACCAGTGGCGAGAGTGGTGGTACCGGGAGGGTGAAGGAAGGGTGGGTTGGAAAGGGGAACCGATTACAAGGATCTACATGTGACCTCCTCCCTGGGGGACGGACAACAGAAAAGTGGGTGAAGGGAGACGTCGGACAGTGCAAGATATGACAAAATAATAATACATAAATTATCAAGGGTCCATGAGGGAGGGGGGAGCAGGGAGGGGGAAAAATGAGGAGCTGATGCCAGGGGCTTCAGTGGAGAGAAAATATTTTGAGAATGACGAGGGCAATGAATGTAAAATGTGCTTTACACAATTCATGTATGTATGAATTGTGATAAGAGTTGTATGAGCCCCTAATAAAATGATTAAAATTAATTAATAAAATTTTTTTTAATCTTCCTTATATAGTATTCCAATAGTTAACACAATACTTGTCACATGGAATACAACAAAGAAATAACTTTTGTTAACAAGTAAATGTTCGGCAAATATGCGTGTTGTTAGCTACTGCTACGTCGGTTCCCACTCACAGCTACGCTGTGTACAACAGAAGGAAACACCACCGAGTCCTGCGGCCTCCTCACAATTGTTCTTATGTTCTTGTGTGCGAGCGCCCTGGTGCAGCTACCGTGTCACAATCTCTCTTGTTTTGTCGGTAGCGTCTCTGTAGACAGCAAGGAGCCTTCATAGCAATAGAAGGCAAGCACAAGACTTGCAAGGTTAGACGTTCAAACCCACCAGCTGCTCTTTTCTTGAAAACCCTAGAGATGGTCGCTGTGAATTAGAATCCACTTGAGAACAGTGGGTTTGGTTTTTGAAGTTTAGATGCGCGGTGCACTGTTCTAGGGGCAAGGAAGAACATTGTCAATAAAGTAGACCACAATTCCTGACTCTTGGAACATACATGTTCTAGGAGGGGAGATGCATAAGAGAGAAAATCAATAATACTTTAAAATGACTATTTAATAATAATGTTAATGGTAAGCACTGTGAATAAAATGGTAGCCAGCAGAGTAAGTGGGTGAAGAGGTTCAGGTCTCCCTGAGCCAGTGGCATTTGGGTCCGTCAGTAAAAAGTCAGAGCAAGAGTCATTGGGCACCTGGGTTCGGTGCATTTCAGGTGAGGGACACCGAGTCTGAAGGGCTAACCGGTGTGCTGGAGGAACAACAGACTGTGGCTGGCACAGGGAATGGGGACAGACGCTGTGTGGGAAGGTCAGACACATAGCAAGACATATTGTGTAGGCCTGGTTGGACGCTGAGCGTGACTGGCATTTACTTCAATGAGCTAGTGGGGGTGAGAACTTGTGATATGACCTCTGGTAGGAACTGACTCTGTTAAAGGGGAATTGGTCTGGAGGCTGTGCTCAGAACAGACCCAAGAGGTTGCAGGGAGATCAGTCAGGAGGCTAATGCAAACATTTAGATGAAAGATGCTTGGGTTAGCAGTGGTTCAAATCTGGATGCTTCCTGAAGGCAAATTCAACATAAGGGGCTGACCGAGCTGAGAAGAAGAGTCAAAGATGACACTATATTTTTTGGCCTGAGCAACTGGAGTCCTGGTGCTACAATTAGGTGACTTTGGAAATACCACAGGAGTGGACTACCTACTGGTGGGGTGAGGATGCAGGCCAGAAATCACTCACTGTCACTGAGTCAATACTGCTCATGGTGACACCCTGGGGGTTCCTAGCGTGTGACTGTTTACTGCAGCCAAAGACCCAGTCTGCTCCGGAGGACCTGCCCACGGGGGTCCATCCTCCCACCACGTGGATCCAGCTGCGCCTCGACACCAGCAGGGTTCCGCAGACAGGCAAGAGTTGTTTTTTAAGCATTTTGATGCTTTCCCTGCATCATCTTGAAACCAATTTACATGCATTTCTGTCGTAAATTGAATTTCTCTGAAACACTACTCATAAATGAGGTACAAACAAACTGCATAAGCCTTTTGTGCCAAACAGAGGAAAGGCCATTTCCTCAGAAATCCCCTCGCCATAAATCAAAGCATTCCATTCGTCCTTCTTTTCTCTTTCTTCTTAATAAAGTAAACTACTCTTGTTGCATGATTTCCTGGAGCCCGCTCTGCGCCCAGGGGAGGGCTGAGATATAAATTACCCAGTAGCACAGGAAGGAACTAGCCATATTCTCTTGGTGAGTCCTACTGGAATCCATCAAATTATTCGGAATACGTAGGACTCTTCATTTGTATTCATCTTAAAAAAAAATCTTTAGAAGCTTGGAGTCTCCTTTGAATTACACATTCATTCATGTTTTCCCTGAGGAGGATATTTATTAAGGACCGATTGTGTCCCAGAAGAAGGAGCCCTGGTGGCATCGTGGTTACCTTTGGCTGTGATCGTTCAAAACTACCAGTCGTTCCACAGGAGACAGGTTTTTTTTTAACTCCTGTAAACAGTTAGTCGTCGTCTGTCTTATGAGTCAATATTGACGATGAGAGCAGTGTGTTGGGTTTGGCTTATTATGTCCCAGGCAGTTTTCTAAGTACTTTCATCAGTGAACAAAACAGAAGTCCCTGCCCTCATAGAGCTTACATTAGCTGGCAGAAATACGCATATAATGGAAATGTATCATTATTGAGAGGAAAGAAGCACCGCAGGATAAAAGGAAAGGAAGTCGAGGTAAAAGTTGAAGGGGCAGGGTGCACCAGAGTATTGATCATGGTAGACTTCACTGTCAGTTATCTCTCTGGCCCAGTCCCCTGCTTTCAGTAGACAATGCTTTGCTTTCTTCCTTTTGCAAGTGGAAACACTGATTACATACGACACCTCCTCTTTCGCGTGAATTGGTTTAATAGGTTTAACAGAACAGAGGAATTTTCTGTGCAAAAGAGAAATTTTAAGAAGTACTCTCACAGAGAAGATTGTACGGCAAGATGGCAGGTGAAGACGCAGGGATTTGGGGTCATCAGAGCCTTCTCGGTGCCTCTGAATTCACACCACTCTTTTTTTCTGAATGATGGACAAATTTGGGAATGTCAATGAAAGATAAAATTTCTCACTAAAAATTTCTCACATCTAAAAAGGTAGGAGTTGTGGAACCACTGAAATCTCAAGAACTCCAGGTAATCGTTTCCCGGATGTCTAAACCCCCAAAAGGAGGTTTAGCTTGAAAGAGCTACCAAATGAAAGGCAGGAGCCCTTCACGTTAGTGAGAGTTTCTGGCTTGGATGCTATTTTGATCGGTTAAAGGCAGACCTTCCGAGTGAAGGTGTTCGTTCCTGCAAGTGGTAGGTAACCATAAGTACTCTCATGCATGACACACGTACCTTAGTTGCAGACAAAGCAGCATCACGATTTGGAATCGCAAGCTTTCTGGCAACAGTGTGCAGCTTGGAATGAGGGGCTTTAAATAGTAACGGCCCCAATTCTGAAAACACATCCACCAACATTTGAAAATAAACAGATTTAAGTAGCTCCACCAGACAAATCAATGTACCTAGAATATACTTCATTATTGACTCTGTCTGGCAAGCACACCGCGGTGCAGGATCGTCTCAATACAAAGAAAATAACCAAAATTCCCAAGGGTCTGATTTTCTTCAGTTGTGCTGATTGGCAAATAAAATTGCCTTTACAAGTCGTGCAGGCAAAATCATTTGATTCTGCAACCATTCGGATAAACGTTCGAACGTGCCAAGAAAAAAAGGAAAGGGGAAAAAAAAGAACGAATGAATGACAAAAGCTGTACACAGACATGTTAGCGATGGCCACGCTAGCTGTTTGTCTTTGGAACAAAGAAAATAGAGTCTTCTCTTTGGAGAAAATCTTATGCGGTGATTACAAGCCTATAAAATGACCACACCAAACCCACTGTGTTTCAGCAGATTCTGACATAGCCCCCTGTCCAAATCTGTATTCTAGTTATTAGTAGCAGGTTCTGCAGTCTCCAAATCTCAGTTCCCTCCTTTATAGAATGAGGAAGATGGAACGGTCCTTTCTATTGTTCTTGTGAAGTTTAAATGATAAAACACTTAGGGCAGCTACAACAGAAATACCCAACGTGGGTCCTTTTAGCAAACAGAAATTTATTTTCTCACAGTTTGAGGGGCTAGAAGTTCAAGAGTGTCAAAAGTAGTGGGAAGCTTTCGTTTGTGGGGAGTACACAGTCTTCTCTTTCTCCCAATTCGGCCACAGGCATAGAACTTACAATTCACTACACACATTTTGAGGAGACACATTGCAATCCTTAATAGACTGTGCTGATGGGACAATATAGTTAGTGCTTAGGATATCTGAACTACTAGGTTCAAAATAGAATGAGTGGATGAGTATTCTTTGGTTTTTCAACTTGATTACAGTATTACAAACATTTATTTAAAGACCATGGCACTATCATGAAATAATATATGTATGAATTTTTTAATGGAAAACCAATGAACTCTTTCAATAAAAAAATTAATAAGCACTAAAACGAGTACATTATTGGTCATCCTCCTGGGGCATAAGGTGTAGAATTTAAAACAATGCTGAGAAAAGAACATTATATAATTGTAAGCTGTCTACAAACCTCAATTCATGAATTGTTGACTTGTATAGATTGAACTCTAATAGTGGCTGGACACTATTGACACAAACAATGGGAGTTGGTGATAGGGCAAAACTTCCAATAACATTGATTTACAATGGCAGAACCCTGTCTACCAGATTAATGCATGTCATAATCAAGTAAGGTAGAATCTAAAGAGTAAGTATATGATAATATAGGGACCCCATTCGTTGGGCACTCCCAAGGCACGAGATCCTAACCATAGTTCAATGCTTGTCAGTTCCACAATCACCATTTCTATAACCTCGGGATAGAAGCCATCTGGTTCTGAAACACTAGGTCGTTTCTGCCACAAGACCAAGGTTATGGGTGAGTGTTAGGTAAAGGCCAGTTCATTTAATGGGGTTTCGACATCAAGTCCTTTTTGTGGGGCCTATGGAGGATGACGTGCACCTCAAAACAAACAAAAAAACCGTCTAAGGTCCCAGTAGTATACAGTACATGGTCTGGGTTGGCAAGGGCTGATGTCTCTAAAGTGAACCAGAGACACATATGAATCATAGCTATCTGAATATATTTGGGGCTCCCACTTCATTCTAACCCCAATCTGAGAATAATTAGTTCTTATTACATGGCACTGCTTGGTACTCACCCTCATGAAGAGATCACTGAAGATGTGGGTACCATAGCAAAGTGTGGCAAAGAAACTAGATGATCCCTGGTAGACAGAGTAGCATCTGGAGGTTTAAAGGCTGGTCTTCAAACAAACAGCCATCTGAGTGAGGTCAACAGGACCCATATAGAAGCACACCAGCCTGTGTGATCCAAGGATTGTGAATGATAAATCCAAACCCAAAGGAGGGAATGGTATCAGAGCTTAAAATACGAACATCCGGTTTTTCAGAAGGTTTTGGATGACAGTGGACGACCAAAGTCTATTCCCAGGGTCCACACATGGATGAAGCCTCCAGTGAATTCCCTCTGACCACAGACCAGACATATGGATAACCATGCTATCATTGCCGAATGCAGTGTTTTCTTTTGTTGTTGTTTTGTGCAGTTTTTCTGTATTTTATTTTTTATAGTCTTCTGGATAGGAAGAACTATAGGTACAAGACAGGTAAAACTATAGAGCCTGTGACTGCATGGATGGTTTCTGGAGGGGTATCGCAAGGAAAGTTGGGAGGATGTAGGGAGCTAATGACAGTGAGTACCAGACAGGAGTAAATTCTCTAAAATTGATTGTAAAGATGACTGTAAAGCATTAATATAATTGAACTATTGAATTGTATGATATGTGAAATAAATGCCCATAAAACTGTTTAACATGTTTAAAATATTGATTTTATTTAATTAAAGTCTATGACACGAACGTTAAATTGTAAGTTGTACACTAATTTAAACTTAAATATAAATTCACATATATGTATGTGAAACCTGTATGAATCAAAACTCAACAGGACTGCCTTGTTTTTTCTAAGTCTGGCCGGGTTTCTGCCTTTGACAAGACACAATCTTACCACCTTTCCAATGTTCTCTGTACTAGAAATATCTGGAAGCTCCTGCTCTGACAAGTTTCCACTTTACATAGGTTCTGGTTGTCACAGGCTTTATTGCCATCACTTGCCTTTTATATGCTTCAAAGATTCCATCTGGTACCAAGTCCAATTTAGTAACTATCTTGATTGATGCAACTGGAAACCCAACAGTAGAGCACTCCATCATTGTATTGTGTTCCCACGTGACGTGAGATGACATAAAAAGAGCTCTAATACCTCCAGAGGGAAATGCCATTGCCACAGCTTCTCCCTTTCTCATATAAGAAATGTCCATTTCAGCAAGATTTAAATCTTTACCAAAAAGTAGCTGAAGATGGCATTCTGGCACAATAAATTTTGACTATAGAAAAAATTATGCAGATAAACATGTGAGTGCTCTATTCCATGGGAATTAAAATACACAGCATAATTTGGTTATATAAACTTATTGTGTGCCAACACTCCTCCAGGCCCTCTCTAGGCAATGAAGAGATGGTAAGAAACACACATGGGCGGATGATCCCTTCAGGACCAGTGGTGAGAGTGGCGATACTGGGAGGGTAGAGGGAGGATGGGGTAGAAAGGGGGAACCGACTATAAGGATCTACATATAACTTCCTCCCTGGGGAAGGAACAATAGAAAAGTGCGTGAAGGAAGACGTCGGACAGTGCAAGATATGACAAAATAATAATTTATAAATTATCAAGGGTTCACGAAGTGGGGAATGGGAGGAAGGGGAAAAAATGAAGAGCTGATGCCAGGGGCTTAAGTGGAGAGCAAATGTTTTGAGAATGATGAGGGCAATAAATGCACAAATGTGTTTTACACAATTGATGTATGTATGGATTGTGGTAAGAGTTGTATGTGCCCCTAATAAAATGATTTAATAAAACATAAAAAAGAGAAGAAAACAGAGAAACACACATGGTTATGAAGATTAAAGTGTCATAAGGCATCAAAGACCATAATCAAATAAAGATGTAAATGCATCATTAAAAATACTATGAAGGAAAGGTACAGTTTGGGAGTGAGCGAAGCCTTATTTATGTAATAGTATTTGTTTTACATTTTGAAACCTGAAATATCCATGGGGAAGGTTTGGGGAGAGCAGAGAAGGAGATGTTTCCAAGAAGATCGTCTCCTGACACATTTCCAAGCTTCATACAGTTGGGAGGGGCAGCTGCTGGGTCACAGGAATGATTAACACCCTCAGCTGCTAACTGAAACTTGGTAGGTTTGAATCCCCTCAAAGGCTGTTAAAGTCTACCTGGGAACGTATCATTAGAAAGGATTTGGGGTCTATTTGCCAAAACCCAGCCAATGAACATGCTACGCTGTTGCCATGAGTCAAAACCAACTGGAATACAACTGGGTTTCGTTTGTTTGCTTTTTATTGTTATGGTTGAAGAACTAAAATTTGCCCATCAAGCTAGCAGACTGGAAATAAGTGAGATGTGCTGAATGAAACAGCTCCACGTTGGTGTGATTCAGAGACTAGGCACCACAGGTTTCAATCATGAAATGCTTTAATATTTCAAGGTTCAACAAGGAATCTAATCGGAAGATGCAACGGAACTGAAGTCCCAGTAATGAAGAACGATAAACGACTGAGAACGCTTTCCCTGTTTATCTTGCAATTCTTTAGCTTCAATCATTTGACACAGGAAAATAGGCATTCCATTTTGCTAGACACTCGTAATAAAGGCACCGTTCTTCCCCATTGTTTCTCTTTTAATGAACAAGGAGGTCAAAGAGCGAATGGAAAAGTGGCCAGTGCTCCCGGATTCCGAGGATGGGACCCGTGTACAGTTTGCCTTACAGTGTTCCTCTCCTTAAGAGTGTTTTCCTGTTGATGTCTGCACAGTATCAACCCAGAACTGTCGCTTCCTAGCACACTGAGCAAAAACATTTGTTAGCGTCCCTCCGCTGGAGGGAGCTGAGACTGAATAAAGCACATCCATTTCACGAGGCCTAGTTAATGTGTGCTGTAGCCACATCTGGGTTTATTAAGAGGGAGAATATCACTTTTCTGATTTCTCCTCTGATGCTAATATGCCAAGCTCTTTCTCTGATCTATCAAATCCAATAATCAACTTCAGTGACTTTTTTTCTTCTTCCCAAAAATGGCAGACTGCATGGAGAAGGACCCCATTATGTTTGTCATCAAAGAAAATGTCTGAGACTAGGCTGTAAGCACGTCTCATGACCTAGGCACCATGCTGCTCACTGCATATGACCTGGATGGTATGTGAACAAGGATGGTTTACATATCCTGGAATAAATGTTGAAAGCTAGTGAGTTTATCAACAGACATTTACTGGCCAATCTTTCCACAAAAGAGAACCTAGATTTCACCATTTACTTAAAAATTCGTTCATTTGTAACAAAGAGGTTTCTGGGTCCTAACTTTCACATACTTTCACTTTTGAATATATGTTCTAGTTAGCTCCTCTCTCAAAATTGCATCGTTTAAGTGTTAAGCGTGGCACGAGCAGAGCAGGTTTAGAGCTCTGACTCTTCAGTTTCCAGTATATATTTCACTTGACATATTAAAAGCAAAGCTTAATTATTAATATTTTTTACTGTTGATGTAGAAAGCCCTTTCCTGTTTCAAAAGAATGTTTTAGCATTCAACTGAAATGATAGGGGAGGGAAACTGGATGATTTAAATAGCTTTACTATATAAATACTATTGAAAGTTTACGATGTACGTAGGACTATATCTACTTAAACGGGGATATTAGAAAGGTAATTTCATTCAAACCCTCATGAATATGAAAATTGGATTACAATTTGGTAAAACATGGCACAATGAAAGTCTGTTTACTTTCATTGGTTTTGATGATATTAAGAGCATATGCTGAATTTTCAAAATTCAAATAAGATCAATTGCAAGTAGAACTTTCAGAGAAAAACAGCACAATGAAATGAATATCTTTCTGTCATCCTCAGGATGGAAAGCTTTTACCAAACCCTTCCCTTATTTAAACCAGGAAAATTATTAGTGATTAGCAAGTTCAACTAGATGCACTAGTTTCCAAAGTCAACGATCTTCATATACTATCTGATGATCAAAATGTTGCCATGCTTGCATCAAAGACAGAAAGATAAATATGAAAATATTGCTTGACTTTTCATGAAAGTAAAGGCTAGTCCATCACTCACTTTTCTTGCCTTCTTTACTACATGATGCTCATTTAAAATACGCTGAACAAGAATGAAATAACGAGTAAATCAAGGAACGAAAAATTATGCTGTCCTACTGAAGGTATATGTTATAGAACCATATAAAAGATGAACTCTTTACAGTAAATGAAGCTGATTGACAACCAATAATGTTAAGCAATGATTAGGCTAGACAGGGAAGATGAACACATAACAGAAATTATTCAATCGAGCATCTAAATATGTAAGTGCTTTTCGAATCATCTGATCGATGATTAGCTAGGAACCGTGGCTTCTTAAAGCAGCCTCTGAAATAAGATTTGAAGGAGATTCAGACTGAAGGTCAGCAAACTACAGGCCACTAGTGCAATTCGGACAGATAACCGTCACTGTGTCAAGGCCAGCCAAGAAAGGGGACTGCAGGTTTATCGCTTGTTATTTTGTGCCTTTGGGTAGATTTCCACTCAAGTTGAGCCCGTGGGTTGTGTCTTAATATAATACAAGAATCATCTGCATTTTAACTTTTGGCCCATAACATCTAAAATTTTTAGTATGTAGCCCTTTAGGAAGAAGCATGTCGACCCTTGTGAGAGATAATTTTTTCTTTTTCTTTAAAAGAGGATCAAAAGCTCTTGTGAAATGCTTGTTATACTGCTAGTAATAGTGTCTAGACACTGAGTTTAAAATTGAGCATTTTTGGCTTTTGTCCACTTAGGGATTTCTGTGGGAAATCTGTTACTTAGAATTACTTTTGTCATTAAATATTTGGAATCCTTTCTCATAAAAGGTGGATGGTCTGTTCCCATCAAATAATACTTTAAAAAGTCATATAAGATTTTATAAATATCAATTTGGATAGTTTCTAATAGACCAAAAAGGAAGAGGGGTATCTGGTACTGACTGAGACAGCCACCTTCAAAAATAAATAAACAAATAGATGGATAGGTCTTTTAAAAATCAGTTCCTCGTACAAGTATCTTGGACACCTCTTTCTGAAGTGACTTGCACTGGAGCAGTGGGTGGGGAAGAGTAGAGAGGTCAAAATCAACCTGCACACACTTCCGAACTACATCCTCAACATCTCCTTCCCAACTCCCTACCCTTACCCCCAGGCAGTGAAAAGCTAGGTTTTTGTAAGTAGATGATCTTGCATGTTCTTGCAGGGGGCTTGCGGTGAAAAGCTAAGCTTCCATAAGTAGATGTTCTTGCCGGGAGCTTGCACTAATCCTGCAGGGGTACTGGATTGGAAACCAATGGTCGGCTTTAATCCACTCAAAGCAGAGCATTCCTGTAAACACTGACGGACAGCCAGAATGCTCCTTAGAGGCAAGTATGGTGACACTTTGTCTCATGTAGTTTTGACATGCTGTCAAGGGAGACAAGTCCCTGGAGAAAGACATCATGTCTGGTGAAGTGGAGGGATAATGAAAACGAGGAAGGCTTTCAACAAGATGGATTGACACAGTGCTGTAACAATGGGCTCAGACATTAGAACAAGTGTGAGGATGGAGTAGGACTGGGCAGTGTTGTGTTCTGTTGTACACAAAGTTGCTATGCAACCAATGGCATCTAACAATAAAAACACTAATTCAACGATACCCTTTCTTATTTAGTGACTAATCCCTATCAGGCATTTCCCATGTATAACAATAGTAAACAAATCTACTATCTACTTTTTGGATTTATGATTTAATTTGAGCAATAATGAATGCCTAGGTGCTATTCAAGAGCCACAATACTGTGATGGTTAAGGCTGTGTCAACTTGGCTGGACAATGATTCTTAGTGGTTTGGCAGGTATGTAGTGATGTCTATTTCTGTGTGAAACAGAATTCTCCCAAGTTGTCTCCCCCAAATATATACCAAACTCAGTTGCTTGCTATACATGGTAAATGACTATATACTTGGAGGTCAAGGAGAGTAGGTCAGAGGTTATTCTCCCTAAGGGTTATCAGCCATCTAGAGCAATCACTGTATAGTCTGTCCCACCCTAAGTAGGGTCCCTCTGATAAGGATAGTAGTAGATCGTTTCCCTGAAAGAGAGCCCAGGGAGCTCAACCCACTCAAGGGTGTCCAAGGCCGCCATCATGAATGTAGGATCCGCCCTTCTTGTCACATGTATACCCCTAGTCCCTCCCCTTCCTATTACGTGTACACCCCTAGCTTATCCCCTTCCTGTTAAGCTTATGCCCGTTGTACTTCCCTCTCCTATTGCTTGTATTGCCTATTGTACAACCCCTTCCTGTGACGTATGTCTTTAACTTTAATTGGGAGGCATGCATGCCCCCGAAGATATCTAAGCCTGGGTTAGCAATAAATCTCTCTCTCTTCTGCCCTCTGCTCTCCCATCTCTGTGTGCACCACCAAGAGGAGCTTAGGTGGGCATGCTAGCATGAAATGTATCTGACTTCTTTATTTGACTCTCCCATCTCTCCCTATTACTCTATGACTTTACTATAATCTTTACTTATTATCACTGTGCAGTTGCACCTGCCAGCCCTGTGCATGATTTGTTAGGGGCTGGCTCTGCTGACACATTTCACATAAGGCTGACTTTCACGTTAGAGCCTGCTGTTGGAACCTAACTGTGCGGGTTAGTGAGAAGAAGGTTAACAGCATTTATATTACAGGGTAGGTAACCCTTCAGTTAATTGATAAGAAAAAATACCTATAAAATTTGTTTCATTTTACCCATAGAAACCTGTTTTGTGTAATTTGAATCATTATCACTTAGCAGAGAAAGAATACCATTTAAAGCAAAAGATAAATTAATGAGTTAAAATACATTTAATCTCAAATGTGTAACTTCTTTTTTAAAGTAAAATGTAAAAATATTCTTAGTATGATTTAGCAGAGATATTTTGTTAGTGGAATTTGTATATTTTTAGATATTTTATTATTCTCTAAGGAAAATATGGGCACTCCAAATAAATCTGTGGATAATTTATTTTTAAACTCTGGTAGATATCCCAAAAAAGAACAATTTTATAGCTCTGTGTGATGGTGATCTAAACTGAAAATGAGTAGAGAAAATGTTCTGTTTGCTTTAATCACATTGTGGTTTAACGATAATGTTGCTATTGTTGCCGTTAGCTAGACTCAAGATAGGCCTTGGTTCAAAGTGATGCCCAAATTCACTGGCACTTGGCCAATTCTGACTCACATTGATTACCACTGCCTCCGATTGGGAGGGGGTTATTAGGGCAAAGGACAGCTGCCTTTTTGGGTTTCTGAGCCTTTAAACCTTATGTGAGTAGACAGCTGCAATCTTTCTCCCCAAGTGGGTTCAAACCTCTTACCTCACAGTTAGTAGCTTAAAGCTGTTCACCATCATGGCACCTTGTCTCATCACAGCCATTATATATTGTACTGTCGAAATTCTACACATAGTCATAACCATAGTACTTCTACTGTGGTTATGAAACTACTATGGTTATGAATTAAATTAGGGAATACATTTCTAATTTCTGTTTCGCAGTTGAGAAGACATCATATAGCAGCTAGGTCAGCTTTCCTCATAAATTCACATGAGAGCAAGGTGGGAGAACGTGGTGACATTACAGAAACTAAAATCAATCTCACTAAGAAAAATGTGTGTCAACTGTTGAATGGAAACCAGTCTAAGTTTTCACTCCAATTACAATGAAATGGTTCCTAAGAAACAAAATCTAAGTATATTTTGTAATGCCTAGCTTGTTCATTTGATTGAACTGTATGATTGCCAAATCTCCTTTTGTCTTTATGCTATTTAGATGGGTCCTGTAGAGAAAATAAATAAGGAGCCATGATGATGGAATGATTACTGATTGGGCTGCAAACCCCAAGGTCAGCAGTTCAAAACCACCAAGGGAGAAAGGCAGGGCTTTCTACTCTCATAAAGAGTTAGAGGAAGGGAAAGGTGGGGAGAGAAAGGGGGAACCAATCACAATGATCTACATATAACTCCCTCCCTAGGGGACAGACAACAGAAAACTGGGTGAAGGGAGACCTCGGGCAGTGTAAGACATGACAAAATAATAATAATTCATAAATTACCAAGGGTTCATGAGGGTGGGAGAGTGGGATAGGGAGGGGAAATAATGAGGAGCTCATACCAAAAGCTCAAGTAGAAAGAAAATGTTTTCAGAATGATGATGGCAACAAATGTACACATGTGCTTGACAAAATGGATGGATGTATGAATTGTGATAAGAGTTGTACGAGCCCCCAATAAAATGATTTTTTAAAAATCATTTTAAAGTCTCAGAAACCCATAAGGGTAAGATTTACCCTATCTTATGCAGTCACTGAATCATTACAGACTCGATGGCAGTGAGTTTGCGGATTTAGTTTTATGGCATAAGAGGAAAAGTTGCTTTATAGTATAACCCTGGTCATTCCTGTGGAAACAGACTTAAAAGAAATTACTCTCATATAACCAAATTTGATAGTCTGATAGTCTCTCCATGGGAGAAAGATGGGGCTGTCTACTCTCATTAACCATTTACAGCTCCCCAAACCCCAAGGTGCAGTTCAACCCCATCCTGGGGGGTCTATATGAGTTGGAATTGACTTGTGGGCAGCCCCTACTTTATATAACAAAATTCCATCAGTGAGCACAGGAAATCAGAAGTCATAACAACGCTTTGTTGTTTGTTGGTCCATAGCCTACCCCATTCGAACGCTGTAGTTTGATAAGCCTTCCAATTTAAAAGTCCACAATTTTTGGTATTGCTAATTGATGGTGCCCCGCTATATTGTAAATTAAATGCCAGTCTCATCCGTGAGAGAGCAAGAACGAGGATTTTTTTTTTTTCCAG
>NW_022109768.1:974794-980290 GCF_000313985.2 Echinops telfairi
AGTCGCCCGCTGGGGGCTGGTGCGCCCTCGGGGTTCCAGGCGGTCCGCGGTGGAGGAGCGAATGCGGTGGCCCTCCCTGCGGCTGCCGAGCGGCGGCGCCTTCCCGCCCCCGCCCCGGTGACAAGGCCTTCAATGGAAGCATCAATAACGAAGAAGACGCGGATGCTCCAGCCCCGCTCTTTGTAGTAACTGGACCAGCAAGCATGCCGTTGTTGTGGTCCTACTGTGTGTACAGGGCAGCAAAAGCAAAGGAGGTGGGGGGTGGGAGCGGGGGGGTGGGGTGGAGACAGAGAGAAGCCTTAAAAGGATTCATCCTCCTGTTTCTTTTGGTCTTGCCGATAGCCATTTCCTCTGTGGCTTGGTTCAGCAATAAATAGCGTAGTAAGTAGGCATCTTGTCAAACCCAGCTCTTCCCATGGGAATAGTGTGCCCTACAAGACCCAGTGATGCTTTGGGGTTTGGCCTTAGTAGATTACTAGTTGGTTTGGTTTGGGGCATACAAAGTACCCGCATAAATAAGGCTCATGTCATATAGCTGGCATATGAAGCGAATGCTCCAGGCGGCTGCCCACTGTATAACTGATGAATTGTTTGGATAAAGTAGGGGACTTGACACTATCCGTAGCTCAGCGTCATCACTTCAAGGAGGATTTAACTTTCTAAAACGGGTCTCTCTTTCTGAGGTACCTGATGAACTAGAAGAGTGTCAATATAAAAGCGAGAAGACGTTTGATTTACGTGTCCTCGGTACACATGTATTCCAGGAGCCCTGGTCGCGCAGTGATTTTGTTCCGAGCCGCTAAGTAGATGACCAGTGATGGACTTTGTACTGCTGTTTAGAGGCTGTAAACGCTAAGGGGTGGCTGCAACCGACAGGGGCTCCGTGTAGGTAAGATGCAGCAATCTGTTTCTAGAAAGATTATAACTACTCTAGAAAAATCACTAGGATTCAAAATCCACTTGTCACAACAGGTTTAGTTTGGAGTTGGTAGATGTTCTATCGGGTACATAGGTTAATTCTCTGCACCCAGCACCTGAAAATGACGAGAGGAACGGGACTTGCCTGGTAGTTAAGCTGGGTCTGTCAGAAAGCACATGATTACTGTGTGGCAACTTGAAAGGACAAAGGGAAGAAGGAGAAGGTGAGTTGCTTGTAGCACCTCAGTCTCACGTATAGCTGAGAGATCAGGATGCTATGCTAAGCTATCTAGAGATGGAGAGCCAGAAATGTATAGTAGAATGTGGAATAAAAATTAAATCTAGCAAATAAAATAAGAATGAGTAACTTATTTAAGATGTCACCATTCGTGCCACATAATTAGTCTTTCATAGGGCAGAACCCCTTACTCTATATTGTGTTAGGTTCGGTTCTCTAGGAAAGCAAAATCAGTGATGTTTGTATGTGTCTGTGCATAGAAAGAGATTTATGTGAAGAAATGGCTCACACCATTGTAGAAGTGGATAAGCTGAATCCAGGTCAAGTCAATGGGTCAGATGTCAGCTGACGGGGTCTCCTGACTACTGCACTAAAGCAGGTGACTCTCAGGAAGCAGGAAGACCAAGCAGGAAGAGCACAGGCTGGTGGATGCCGAGCTGAAAGAATCTAAGATCCGCGGAAGGAGTCCCAGGTTGGCAGTCCACTGATGGCTCCTGGGTTAAGCAGATGCTATGGCATGAGGTTGAGGAGCCAGATGCAGGATCCAAATCCAGGGTCAGAAGTGAGTTAGCTTCTGCACACTGTCAGTCTCTGTCTGAGTGAAACCTCCCTCAATTGTATCGAGGCTGTGACCCCATTAACTGCTTGGCTGCTGTGCAGAAGGTCCCATCATAGATGTTATATCATATCATGGGAGAACCCAGGCCCACCCAAGTTGGCATAAAAACCATTATATCGATATAGTTATTAAACCATTTAAAAGTATTAGCCTATTATACTTAACCATTAAAATAGCGATTTAAAAGTACGAGGGAGACAAAATGTGCACTGCTACAGGACTATTGTTAAGTAAACAAAAGAAACATGAATGTAATTAGGCTAAAAGCTTAATGGTTAGTTAAAGTGCTATTTGGTTAAAAACATGGACGCATGACCCCTCCACACACACACATAGACAGGCAAATTATATGCATAACCCTTCGAGAGAATGCAGAAAGTTATTGTCTGCAAAATAGCAGCAGTGACTAGAATGGCTAAGACTTTTACTTTTTATTTTATAATCTGCAATAGCTTTTGTTAATTTTCTACATAAGCATAGTAATTTCTTATCTTTAAAAGGTTTTCTTTTATCATATCTCTACCCATCCTCCTTTGAACAGTGGTATACTCAAGTTAGGGAGCCTTGGGTTAAACAAAGTGCTGCAAACCATGAGCTTGGCTACTCCATGGAAAAAGATGAGGACTGACAATATAGGGTTGATGCCCCTATGGAAGATGTTCCACTGTGCCCTATAGAGTTGCTATGAGTCAGAGTTGGTTTGAGGACAGTGTTTGGGAGTTGTACTGTGTTTGCTTGTTTTATTATTTTAACTGTGTATTACATTTATTATTATAACTATACTTCAGTTTAGAATATGCTATCATGTGTTCCAGAAGCTCTCATGGGGTAATGAATTGATTACATGTTGTGTTGCTAACTGCAAGGTCAATAGTTTGAATCCACCAGGTATTCTGAGGGTGAAAGATGAGGTTTCCTAAGGCTGGACGTCAAGAGTCGGAGCCTGAGACACGAAAAAAGCAATTCTACTCCGCCCTCTAGGGTCATTCGCTGTGAATTGATGTTGACTCTACATCATTAAGTGTGGTTTTTTGATCGCCGATATAGAGTAGACTAATGTAGAACACACCCTAAACAAGCTATCAAAACAAGACGCACGTTGGTTGAGTCTGTTATAACTCATTGCTACCCTTCAGGACAGAACAAGAACCGCCCCATAACTTTGAAATCTGTACATCATTTCCCCCTAACTTTGAAGTCTGTATACATCATTTCTGCATAACTTTGCAGTCTGTACCTGATTTAGCCTGCCCCCTCCGTCTTCTTCCAGGGGAGTAGCTAGAAGGTGAGAAGTGAACCTTTCAGTTCATTCTTGCGTGCTTAACCCTTGTGCTGTCAGGGCTTCTCAGGCAAAGGATAAGGCGATGCAATTGTTCTCGGGGAGTGAACAATGATGAGCATGTACCTGTAAAAAAGACTTGAGAGGAATTGCAGAATGATTATCCCAGCTTTTTTTTTCTCGACAATTCAAACTTCTGCCCTCAGAGATATTTCTAGCCATAACTCTTTGCACATGTTGCCCTTTTGTCTGAGAAAGATTTGCATTTGTAATTAGATTGCTTTCTTATTTCCTAATAATTTCTTATTCCATCCATATCCTAAAGAAAATTATCCTTTGCTGATTTTTGTTAAATCCTCACAAGAGAATTACAAAGGATATTCCAAGAGAATTACCAAGGATATTCAGGGAAAGAGAGGTTCCCACCAGCCATGGAGATTCCCAAATGCAGATCCCCCCTGCTTCTCCAAGCACCTATTCTGTTCTTGCTACTACTTACCCAAAAGCACAGAAGAAATATCATGAAGTACATTTTGCTCTATGCTCAAAAACAACGTATTCTCACCCTCTGTGTATTGTGGGGGCAAAGGTGTTTGCTCCCCGGGCACATGGGACAGGACCACCCCCTTCCACGGTTTGAGGCCCATGGGAACGTGTTGGTGGCTCAACCTCGGGAACTGATGCAGTAGCGGCTGGCCTGTCTCTCTGCCTGAGAGAAAATGGACACTCTCCCTCCCAGGAAAAGCTGCAGAAGCGCAGCAGTCTGCAAAGTATCAGTTACTCCCCGTTCCCAACTCTGTTCTCCCCTCCTGTCTGTGAACATCTTGGCTGATGTATTTATATTTCTTTGTATACCCTCAGATCATTGTCACTTGTCCCTTTGTGTAAACTTGTAATGAGATGCAGGCTACGTGACCGGGCGACTATATACACTTGCCTTGAGTAAACGTTTTGGGTCCCGGAGTGTCTATACTGTAGGATCCCTGTTCTCCAATTGTTATCTATCCTTTTCTCTTGTCTATAAGTTTTCTCATGGCAGATTGTGCCCTCTTGAACTTATTCGATATGTAAGATAGAGCTGGACTTGATTAGATCTTACACTGTGCACTTCCAGGGCAACCCTGGTTACTGCAAACTAAGAGATGCAATATTTGAACCTGTTTGGGGGCACCTCAGAAGTGACGCATGGTGATCTAGTTCCAAAAAGTCAAAGGCTTGAAGATCCTTTGGAGTATAATTCCAATATGACACACATGAATAACCATGAGTCAGGTGTGTGTGTGTGTGTGTGTGTGACTCCAGAGAATATCTTAGGAAGGGAAATGGGGAGCATAGTGAATAACACAAAAAGACAAAGAAAAGGAAGCCCACACATGCACATACACACCCACCAAATCTATTGCCAATCAGTCGGTCCCAATTTAGTCGTCCTACAAGATGATATTGAATTGAACATTGAATAGGGAAGACCAACGAATAATTGATACCTTTGAATTGTAGTGCTGGTGAAGACCCTTAAAAATACCATGACTGCCAAAAGAATAAGCAGAGCCATCTTGGAAGACGTATAGTCAACAGTCCGTAGTGGAAAGGGTGGCAAGCCAGTCTCTGGTAATGTGGACATGCGACCAGTTCCCGGAGAAGGACTTCATGCTTGATGAAGTGCAAGGGAAGCCAAAATGAGGCAGGCCCTCAACAAGATGGATTGACACAGTGGCTGCGACAATGGGCTCAAGCATAGGAATGAATGTGAGGATGGAGCACAGTGTCGCTGTGGGTTGGGACTGACTCAGTGGCACTTAACAACCACAGCATACGGTGAGAGACTAGAACTGCTCCTTAGGATTCCCAAGGCTGCTATCTTTGCAGAAGCAGCTGGCACATCTTTCTCCTGCAGAGTGGTTGATGGGTTCAAACTACCAAGCTTTTGATTAGCAACGAACAATTAACCACTGTGCCCACAGGGAATGGCTTAGTCAGCCATAACACCAGCCCTGCTGAAGACCAGTTCTAATGCATGAAGAATAAATGAAAAGCAATATATGACTTTTTAGATACGTCAGCTGACTCAAGTCTTCAACGAGGAAAATAGATTAATTGGATAAGTTAAATACTAAAGTGATCGTTAACTACAGTTTTCAAAATTTTCCCAGTGATATGGAATTGACTAGCCTTGTCCCTGAAACTCCCTGCCACCTGGGCATCTGGCAAACCTTAGGAAGAGGCTATAAAGGGGCACATTTTAGGGGTATTCTCAGATCTGGGCATGAGTTTGTTTCTTTTAATCATTTTATTAGGGGCTCATACAACTCTTATCACAATCCATACATACATCAATTGTGTAAAGCACATTGTACATTCATTGCCCTCATCATTCTCAAAACATTTCCTCTCCACTTAAGCCCCCGGCATCAGGTCCTCATTTTTCCCCTCCCTCCCCGC
>NW_022109768.1:981625-1001883 GCF_000313985.2 Echinops telfairi
TTGTTTTCTCCTCCAGATTGTTCATCCAGCCTATCTTTTTTAGACAGACCTGTGGAGATAATAACATGCACAAAAACAAGACAGAGCAAAACCAAGCAACAATGTACAACAAAACAGCAACCACAACAAACCACTGACCTGGGCATGAGTTTTTTAAGTGTTTTGCAAGTTGTTATCTAGGTTGAAATCTGGATTCTATTTTTTTGATCATTTTGCGGTGCAGCCTGCTTTGCACTATCCACCGTTGCTTATACAATGATTTTCTTTGTGTTCATATGTTTCTTGAATTGGCATTGTTCAGAGACTGCTTGTTTCTCTGTGAGGCTCCTGGCCCTAGAGTTAAATAGGTACACGGTAATCACAAGGCACACCTCGTGTCTTGATTTGTGATAGTACAGTCCCTCAACACTTAAAGCAAGGAGCTTAGAGCGTTTATGAAAAAATGGAACACAGATTCTAAACAACACTTTTTGCAATATGGTTCTGAATCAAGAACAACGATTAGTAAATGAAGATTCTTAAAGAGTTGATATCCAGATTCCTAAAAATTTGTGCATTGACTATCAATTTGTTGTTTTTAAGTGTCATCGAGTTCTGATTCAGAGCATCTATATACACAATACAATGACACATTACTACCATGTGTGTGCCATCCTCACCATCTTTGCTATGTCTGAGTCTCATTGCAACCACTGTGCCAGTCCATCATGTTGCGGGTCCTCTTCTTTTATGCTGACCAACCTGATATCTTCTTCAGACACTTGTCCCTCCTCATAATATATCCAGACACACAAAGGACTTGGTTACCAGGTTTGCAGAGATTTATTGGCTTGGAACATTAAAACCCATTTTAGAAGTCAACTAGTGTAAGTTTCCTTTTACATGCCAATAAAGCAGCTTGTGCACCTTACTGTGTTGGAGAACAAGGAAAATTAAAATTTGTAGCCAAAAACTCATAATCGCTGTTTTGCATTGTTGCCCTTAAAAGCCCTGGATGATGTTAAGATCCCCAACAAATTAAAGCCAAATATACTTTCCTAACCTCACCCAGTGGTACTCAGCATCTACCGTATGAGATACTTGGGTCTCACTTAAAGGCAATCTATAATTCTTAAAAGCCTCTAGTTATTACATTAAAAGATTGCTATTTTTGAGTTTGTTCAATTACATTTTAACTATTACTGATAGGAAGGGAAATAGTACAGAATGGGAGCCACTAATTCAGTTATCTCATTACTTCTCTTATCTTTCTGTAATTGAAAAAGGAAAGAGCAAAGGTAGGGCTGGGGGCAATTTAACTTAGTGAGTGGTTGCAAACGTTACTTAATCAGTCTGCGTGGGTGTCAACCCTGGTCTTTGCCAGGTACCAGATGTGTGGCATTGGGTCCGTTTCTTGATCTCTTTGGTCTAGTTTCCTTGACAAGATATATTGACACTGTGGCTGTGACAAGGGGTTCCAGCAGATGCCTAATTGTGCGGACGGTGCAGGACCAGAGGGTATTTCATTTTGATGTGTGTCTGTGTGAGCAGCAAACAACCCAATAGCGCCCGGTGAAAATAACTCAATTTCTTCACTTGTACCCTTAGAAGAAATCATAGATGCCTATACTCCCTGGTGGCATAGGAGGTCACCAGTTGAGCTGCTAACTTGAAGGTCATCGTTCAAAACCACCTCCGAAGAAAGATGAAGCTTTCCACTCCAGTAAAGAGTTACAGTCTCAGAAACTCATGGGGACAGGTCTACCCTGCCCTGAAAGGATCGCTATGGGTTAGACTCGACTCAACAGCAGTGAGGGAGGGAGGGAGGGAGATACTCCTGGTTGGAGTAATTTAGAATCTTACCAGCTTCTCAGGTTTGCAGTGAATAGCAAATGGCTTATTGCCAGAGTGATTCTTGAAGTAGTGCATGGCACATGTCAGAAACTGCTAGCATGAACTTTGAGGTAGCTGTTGTTACTGTCTAAAATGCTTTCTGTTCATAGTATAGGACTGTGGCCATGCCCCCTGACAGAGAAAGAGTGGAAACATGGGAATTAGAAGATCTGTATCAACCTGCCAGTTACTTTCATGTGAATTCAACTTTTTTGAGCTTTAAGTTTCTCATTTTATAAAATTGATGACATTGCCTGGCTCATTTTTCTCTACTAAAGTACTCTCAAATTCAAATAGATGGATTGTTTAAAAACTATGAATTTTCTAGCACATACTGTATGATGAAAAAGAGGTCTATTACCCATTAATCTGTTAACATAAAAGATGAGTTTTTTGTCTGAATAAGTTCTTCCTTAGTATTATGAAAAGTTGAAATAAACCTAGGCTTTATGTAATGAAATCTTGCTGATTTTCATAAACATTTGAAGCAAAACAATTCCTTTTAATGGACCCACTATCACAAGGAAGAGGTAAGTCAACCAGGGTGCAGTAAAGCACCGATGAAATACAACATTCCTCTGGGACCTTGAGGTCTCCCCCACCCCCATCACGACCCCAGTGCTGCCTCTCACTTCAGACTAGACTGGAGCATGTGCACAGGTACAGATAAGAGATAAGACCTTATGACACATGGCATCCGGGAACAGGAATGGGAGTAGCAATGTCAGAAGGGTAGGGGGAAGGTGGGAAGGGAAGTTGAAGAAGGGGGAACCTATCACAAAACCACACCAGCACCCTCCAGGGGCACGAACAACAGAAACCGTGGGGGAAGGGAGACAGCGGTTGGTGTAAGATATGAAAATAATAATTATAATTTATCAAGGGGTCATGGGTGGGGGCGGGGGAAAGGAGCTGATACCAAGGGCTCAATAGAAAGTAAATGTCTAGAAAAGAATGATGGCAACATATGTACAGATATGCTTGATATAATTGATGTATGGATTGTTGTAAAAGCCCCCAGTAAAATGATTTTTTAATAAAAAAAAAAACCCATCTCAGAGGGGTGGGTAGGGGTGAGGGACATCACTACAACCAAAAAGAAGCAATGAGCGTGAAGTCCTTTAGACGTGGGGCCTCCGTGCAAACTGAGCATACAGTGAGCTGTAACCCTGGAGGCTGGCTTGAGATGGTGCCCTGGGCTTCCTCACCCATGGAACCAAATGGTGACAGTGGGGGTGCCAGCCCACAGGACAAAAGAGCTGAGCACTTGAGGCAAAAACTTCTCGGGGAAGAAGGGTGCCTTTGGGCACTTGTTGATGGAGCTAGAGAGTTGAGCCCGTTTGGATTCTTAGGAGAGGCCTGACTGTGGTTTCAGCTGAGAAGTTCTCCTCACCAAAGAATGTATTCTTGATCCTGAATTGTAACCTTTTACTTCCCTAATAAACCCCATAACTGTGAAACAAAAATAAATAAAGGAATAAATGGACCCACTATTCTGTTGGTAAAATTTCCCTAAAAATAGAATAAAAGGCCACTTAGAATATATTTTGTGTTTTTAACAATTTTATGGCATAAAATTTGTTTCTCATACAATTCAATAGTTCAATCATATTAATAAGAGTTGCACAATCATTACCACAATTGATTTTAGAACATTTTCTTCTTTCTTGTACTCATTGTTATTAGCTTTCTGTTTCCCACCCAGCTTCCCTTACCATACCCCCAAGAAACAATTAATCCAGTTACTGACCCTATATACTTACCTATCCTGGGTTTCATATACAGGAAAACCTGTCCTGAGTTTCATATACACCCGCTTTCCCTAACAACAATGATATCCAGTATCTCAACATGAAAAGACACCGAACACCTAACTGATTTTAAGGATCATAAATAATGATCCTTAAATTGAGAGACATCAATATCTTATGGGAAAGATTAGAGTGTGAAATAGTATCTGTCCCAATGGAATGACTGGTATGCCATTTAAATTAGGAAAGCCTTATATAAAATTCCCCTTTGCAGGTTATGCAGTACTCCCACCACATTATCTCCTTTGTTTCTATTGAGATCAGTGTGGAGATGCTCATTTTGGATGTGGATGTGCAGCTAGGAGTAGTGATGGACTCACACTGTCCTAAGGAGCATCGAGGGTGTGATTAGTTCTACACTTAGAGCTCTTCGCTCTTGACCTCATTTCTTCCTCATGTGTCTATGGAATCCCCAGTGTTTGCTTGTGGATGATACTTGGTAGCAGTTGGGGAAAAAAGTGAGAAGGATTATCAATTTGTTTGCTATGCAACTTGTAGAACTGCAAATCATTTACTCTTCTTTATTTGTGAAGTAAGGGCAATATGAAAACAAACGTTTACACCTACTGCAAGGCTGCTGGTAAGGATCAAATGAGATCATTGTGTGTAGGTACAGTGCTTTAATGCACACTTTATTTGTTTACCTTTATTCTCTAATCCACTATCTGAATTATATCAATTTTGAACAATTTTGATATAAGAAAATGAGGATTACAAAATAGCTTGGTCCCATTCTGGGAAGAACAAGGACAAGTTATTAAACCTCTCTAAACTGGGTTTTTCTTCTAAAGATAAGACAATTGTGTTAGGCAGGGTTGGCTAGAGAAACAAATTCATAGAGACTTATATGTGTATAAGAAAGAGCTTTATATACAAGAGCAATTGAGTACTGAGAAAACATCCCAGCCCAGTCCAGATCAAGTCCATAAGTCCAGTATTAGCCCATATGTCTGATTCCAATCTATAAATGCCTCTTCAGACTCATGAAACACATGCAATGATGCCGAATGCAGGACCATCACAGGCCAGTGGGTGGGAAGTCTTGTGTATCCAGTGGTGGTGTAAGTATTTCAGTGCTGGCAGGGGTCTCCACGTCGTTTTTCCATCTCTGAGGTTCTGGCTGCCATCAGCCTGTCTACATTTGGCTTGTCAACAAGAATATCTCGCAGGGACTGAACTTCAATGTCTCCCAGGAAGTGAACCTGTATCCTGCCTCCAGCAAGCTATTTATCTCCAAAGAACCGCCAAATGAAGTCATCAAGCTGTGACTTGATTGACAGGCCAAACTCCACCCCATTCACTACTAAATTTCAAATTGACAATAGATTATGTAACTACCACAGCAATCAAGGACATTAAATGAGACAAGATATGTAAAAGCAAAGATCACTGTATAACCCCACTCAAGGGGAATGAATAACAGAATCACAGGGGAATGGATACAGTGGATGGTATAAGATATGGCAATCAATCAATCAAATAATAACTATTTATAATATAAGAACAGGGGCTCCTGGGAGATAGGGTGGGGGTAGAGCGATAAAGGGGAGCTAATATCAAAGAGTTTCAAGAAGAATGAAAATGTTTTGAAAATGATGGTAGTAGTAATTGTACAATTATGCTTGATCTAATTGAATTATGGATTGTTATAATATCTGTAAGAGCTCTCAATGGAATGGTTTTTTTTAAAGAGACTTATTTTGCTGCCTGACACAGAGTAAATGCTCATCAGTCACGAGTTTTGTATGTTTCTCCAACAGTCTCCAAAATGCCAACAGCCCGTTTTCACATGTGCTGTGTTTAAGACAACTTGTTTAAATCTCAGACTAGCAATATAGAAAATAAGCACCAAGGTTTCCTGATCCCTTTTTGTGTTAGTCACCCATAGACAGGAGTCACAGTCAGCAAAGCCAACTATCCCATTGTGTATTATATCATTATTATGAACGGTTATCAAACCACCTCAAGGCCTTGTTTTAAATTTTATTGACACTTCATCCACATGTTGTACAATTCAATAGGTCCATCATATTAAGAAGAGTTGTGCAATTTTCACCACTATTAACTTTGAACATTTTCTTTTTCCTTGTACTAATTGTCATTCGTGTAATTTTTTTTTCCACTTTAGGCAAAAATATGCATAACAAACATTCTCCAATTCAACAACTTCTCCATGTAATTCCCTGCCAATGATTATACTCTTCATGTTGTACAGCCATTATAATAAACTCAATGCCCCCTAAGCAAATTTCTTCCTCCTTCACTCGTGGTAACCACAGGTCCTTTGGTTTGCCTTCTTTTTCAGTAGCTTTCTGGGTATAATGTTCACGTCTCATACGCTCCCATAGTTAAGAGTTGTATGTACTTCCTCACAATCAGTTCTAATCCTGCCTGCCTTCCCCCCCAGCATTCATTGATTGCTCGCCAATCCCCTCTCCCAAATGCCTCCTTCTCTTCACCCAAATAACATGCATTCAGGTGAATTGGTCTTATTTCTTTCTTCTTTGCACTCTGTAGTTTTCATTTGTATCCCTGCCATCACACCAATTTAAAAAGACCACAAAAATTGACTGAAATTTATAATGCTACTCACATCTACTCTTTTTTTTATAGTTTATTGGCATATGATTCACATGTCATACAATTTCATCATCTAATCATATTAAGAAGAGTTGTGCAATCATCACCACAATCAATTTCAGAACATTTTCTTTTCGTCCTCATTGCTGTCAGCTCCCCAGTCTCTCACAAGCTTCCAGCCCATGCCTCTAGGCAATTATTGATCCAGTTACAATCTCTATAGATTCACCTATTCTGAATTTTTGGTACAGAAAATCATACAAAGAAGCAGAAAACAGGCAAAACCAATGGCAAAACAAAACCGAGAAACCCTTCGATCAAAAAGAAAGCAGATACTACACCTGATCTTAGCCAAAAGAAAAAATATTAAAGCGTGAAATCACTTTGAAAAGGGTCACAAGGGAGATCTGCCATAATCGACCTTGTGAGGTTCTCTGTCTGATAGTAAGGCTCTTCACATCCCCCGACTGGGATCAAAAGAAATCCACCACAGGCTCCATCCAGGTGCGGACTCTGCACAGGTTTTGTCCACCATGGAAATCTGTGGTTGCTCCAGTGTATCCCTGGGCACAATTATTTTATTGAAACTAAAGGTTCATTCACAAAGAAAACAGAATCGTTGTACTTCTATGTCCTTTTCATGTGTAATAATTCTGTAATCATTTCTCTAATCATCATATATAACCTCAGTGACAACTAACTATAACCAAAAAGGCACATGAAGTATAAATTCAGATAAGGAGTTCTTGGCTGTGATTTGGATATTCCGACAGTAGGAGTGAGTTAATCTTGGATTTGACATATGTAACATTAGATATGCTATTGTTGACTGAATGCCATGCACGTAGCAAAAGTTCACATTCTAATCCCCAGGACCTTTGTGTTGAGATATGTGTTAGACAGGGTTCTCTAGAGAGATAAAACCAAATTGCTGATAATTTAATATATGTATTTATAAAGATAATTAGATATATAACAAGAAATGAACTGTTAAATCATATATATAATACAAGAAATGAACAGTTAAATTATAAAGCACTCACAGCAGCCTGAACCTGTTGCAGAGCCTTCTCTTGTTCTGGGCCCCACTCAAAATTGGAGGCTTTTTGTGTCACTTGATAAATAGGTCGAAGTAGAACACCCAAGTGAGGGATATGTTGCCTCCAAAATCCAAAGAGGCCCACTAGGCGTTGTGCCTCTTTTTTAGTCGTTGGGGGTGGGGGCAAATGCAATAGTTTATCCTTAACTTTAGTAGGAATATCTCAACATGCCCCACACCACTGGACCCCTAGAAATTTTACTGAGGTGGAGGGTGCCTGAATCTTCGTTGGGTTAATTTCCCAACCTCTTGTACGCAGATATTGTCCCAATGAATCTAGAGTCTTTGACACATCCTCCTTAGTGGGTCCAATCAGCATAACGTCATCAATATAATGGCCTTACATGGTATATGGAACTCTGCATACATGAAGGATCTGTTAATGGGAGATTGTCCGGGATTGTCTGAGTGGGCCCATTGTAATCGTAGAGTTTTTATAAGAAGAAGCCAGAAAGTGACCATAAGAGAAGATTTGCAAAGGAAGACGGGATCAAAGTGATGTGAGGCGGAGCTCATAAGCCAAAGAATGCACGAGGCCTTGAGAAATTGCAAAAGGCAAGGAAACAGATTTTCCCCAAGAGCCTCCCAAAGGTGCTGACTCTGTGGCTACATTTTAGACTTCCAATTTCCAGAAATGTGTGAGAATAAATTTGGTGTTTTTTTTAAGCCATTGAACTTATAATTTGTTGCAGCATCAAGAGTAAACTAATAAAGCATAATCGTGAAAATTTTTAAACTAAATTTATATTTTTGTGTGAATCTTTCAGCAACATCCGTTGTAGTCAAACATCTCCCATTCCATTTCTCTCATAATCTATTAATAGATCAATCTTTTGCTCATTTGTTGGCCATGCTGCTTCAATGAGAAAATGGTCATATTGGGATAGGTTATGTATAGTGAGTCTTTTTAACCTTTTTGGAAAAATGGTTTGCCTCCCAGGATTAATTTACAGAAATTTTTTTTTTCTATTTTCCATTCAAGGTTCTGAACTGCAACCAGAAATCAATGGTAGCTGACCTAAACAGAAAAGGAAATTATGAATATTGATGGCTCACAAATTCATGAGGAAGAATGAAAAAAAAAAAAACAGGAGAAAACATACTGTTCATAATGGTACTTATTTACTATTTGAAAACGAATGCAAATGATATTTATTGGAGTCAGTTGTGTATGTTACATGAGATAGCATTATTCAATAGTGGTTTGTCTTTTTAAATATTGGATTATCATTTTTTAATTTGGAGAAATAAGAAAAGAAAGAGACCACTAGTTCTGTCCTGCATACCGGTACGTAGCACAATCTAACATTATTTCCTTCTTGCCTGGCTTCTCACAACTAAAAACTGTCTTGTACTATCATCAAATCATTTTCCTATTTCACGACACCGATTCGTCAATTTTTCCATTTTTCGTGACGTTCTAACAGCAGGAATGTGTTGAAGGAGACAGTTCGTCCTAGCAGCTGAGAATGAAGTCTGAGAAAACACCAGCAGTGGTGTGAAGAAGCCTGGGAAAGGCATCTGCACCCATTCATCTCGGAGGGTAGGGGAAAAATCTCGAAAAGAAGATGAGTCACGCTTCAGAAATGAGCCTCTGACTAAAAAGAAAGTCGTTGAGTACATAAGCAGGAAGAACACTGTCAATTTTTCTCAACCCTGCCCCCACCCCCCTCCAAAAACCTACCAACTCATCTCTTGTCTCTGACTTATCTATTACTCACTGATTTCCCTGTAACGTAGTCAGTATTCTTTCCCCTGGTCCCGAGGTAACCTGATGTGTGTAAGCTGACATCGTCCATCTCAAGCACTGTCTTAACCTACGGACTCATGATAACTAGGATTAAGCAAAATGGAATGAATCCTAGGATACTTGATGTCCTTCTTTTCCCCTAAATATAGCAATAATCCAGTAAGCAGGATTGATAAGCATTTATAAATCACTTAGAAATGCTAGCAGAGCCTGCCACCCATGGGTAAACAAGAATAGATGACTCAAACCAATTTCAAACATCTGGATTCAATTCTTGAGATAGAGATCTCAGATAGAATTTTCTAGGGAGAAGGCTTTGAAGTTTAAGATTTCTGGTCATCTTCAGAAATCTGAAATTTTGAAACCCACCTTCCCCCTCCAGCCCCTCCCCTCCTAACTCCCCCCCCCACCACACACACACACACACACACACACACACACACACACACACACACGCACCATGATTCATGTTGAGATCTACTGTCTGGTTACTAGATGAAGACTGGCTCACAGTGCTCTTGGTCTCTTTCCTGATCTCCAAGTTGGAACATTATTGTCACCCAATGTGCAGGAAACTCCTTGCAGAAATGGTGAGATTGGTAAGCGGCGTGCTATCAGCTATGTGAAAGTTCCGCACAGACTTTTCGCAGCTCTGGCAGTGATGACTTTCTGTCAGCAACTACTTGTGAGGGTTTCTACTTTTAGTGTGAATTTGTTCCTGGAACAAAGCTTCCCCCAATGTGTAGTAGGTTAGGTCAGAGGCAAACCATTTGTAAGAACTGATTATCCAGAGTATCTGGTTAAGTGGAATTGAACCCCTTTTAGAAATATGAACTTTCTCCCCATAACTTTAGCCAACAGAACTTCTATACATACTAAATAACCTCTCAACAATAGGCCCTACCTTTGACATTTAATAAGAAATCATTTTACATAGGGATCTTATTTCTGGGGGTACCCTACCTTGCCCACCTGGAAGCTTGTGAATGGCATTTTCTACTTTCAATTCAGCTATGTTTCACATATCTCCAGAACTAAGGGTATTGCTCCCTGGTCCAGTAGACTTAGCTATTGGTGGACATAATCTAAAAGGCACCATAAATGATTTTCCTAATTTGGGAAAGAAGGGAGGTACTATCAGATGCTCCCCCCATGAATACTAGAATGGTTGCATAGAACATTCTTCCTTCACTGCCACCTACTCTCATTGTTACATGTCTTCTTGTCCTGGCTATAAACATTCAACCTCCTGATTATATGATGCTTTCAAATAATGTGTAGTACAAAGTATAGAACACTGTCTGATACCAATAACATTCTCAATGAATATTTGTGGCAGAGATCATTTTGATCAGCCTAGACATTCCCACTTCTTCGTAGCATACCTTACAGTGAAGGTGACTGTGTTAGACAGGGTGCTCTAGAGAAACAAACTCAGGATATATTATGTAATATGTATATTATGAAGAAATAAACAGCTAATTAGTCCACAGAGCAGTACAGAGGGCTCAGTTCAACTCACTTCCATGAGACAGTTAATATACTGGCAGTCCTTCAATTCACAAGGGCTGCTGGGTGCAAGTCAAGGAAGCAGAGCTGAGTCTTCTGTAGAGCAATACAGGCAGTCCGGCCACAGGCAGCAAACAGCAGGGCTGGTCACCAACAGTCAGCCAGATGACAGGGTCCAACAGTCCCCAGCTCAAGTGATATATACACTAGCAGTGCGGGAAAGGAACCTCAAACTAGAGCCACATGATCCACAGGCTGGGTGTCCCACAGGCAGTGTAGCTCACAAGTTGAGGCAGTGAACTAGCTAAGGCAGCCACACACTGCTCCAATCACCAGAGAGCAAGAGAAAGAGAGGCGGGGCTCTCTGAGTCATTTATCTCTTTGTCCTTCAATTAAACTACAGCCTTATTAATCCCACATGTGTTTATTGGCCAGGTTGGCACTATAAACCTACCATCGCAGTGACCATGCCACTTAGTTGAATGTAATAGGGTATAAACAGAATGGACATATATCACTTCCAGGATTGCTCTCCTCATATCTTTCCTCACCTGCCCAATAGATGTCTATACTAAGGGTGGCACTGAAGATGGGAGCTCTGTCAGTCTTGGTTTGGAAACACAAGTGGGGCATAAGTCCATGCCTAACTCCATCTTTAGCTGCTCGTGTGAAAATTAAACTGATCATGGGAGACACCAAAATTTGTGGGGTTATTACATGACTAACTTACTGGTAGTACAGTGAGCTACACACTGAACTGCTAATCACAAGATCGGCAGTTAGAACCCACCTGGAGCTCCATGGGAGAACAAGGGCTATCTACTCCATTAAATATTTAAGGCTTCAGAGACTCAAGGGGGCAGTTCTACACTGTCCTATCAGGTCACTATAAATCAGAATTGACTCAATGGCAGTGAGGTTGGGCTTACCTTAAATAGCACAGTAGCACCCAAGGATCTGGCAGATTCAATACTGTTTACCTCTGCTTCTTATACTATAGAGAACCTTAACAGGGCAGGAGGCTGAGGAAATTGATTCCCTCATACTTGATCCATTCAAATAGGTATGCTAAGAATTTAGCATAGGCTAAGAATTCAGACTCCAGTAAGTCTATAAACAGGATGCAAAAATGTGAGCTAAAACTTTATCTCATTTCAAAATCACCAGGTAGTTGTTGATATAAGACTCTCCAGAGACTGCACCCAGTGCTATGAAAATGAGATTTTGAGTCAGCTCCAGATGCAAACTACCAGCACTGTGACTCTGTAACACACACATGCGCAACTCCATTCTGAACTGTAATACACTCAACCTCCCTTCTCAGAAATTATATTCTTGACTGTGGCATATGACTCTAATTACTCTGAATCACATCACAATTAAATGTACCAAGGAAACTAATTCAAGGGAATCCTATTATGAAACCTGCTGGAAAGGAAAGAACAAGGTGAGCATTTATCCTTATTTGTATCATACTTTTCATGGAGTAGGTCACTATATTAGTTGCTACTATACTAGTATGTAGGATGGTATGGTTCAAAACCAGGAAAGGTATGTGTCAAGGATGTATCCTCTCACCATATTATTCATTCTATACACTGTGCAAATCACCAGAGAAGCAAGATTATATGAGCAAGAATGCTGTGTCAGGACTGGAAGAAGCCGTATTAATAACCTGCAATTTGCAGATGACACAATCTTGCTTGCTGAAAGTGAGGAGGACTTGAAGCACTTGGTGATGAAGATCAAGGATTACAGCCTTCAGTATGGATGACAACTCAATGTAAAGACAATCAAAATCCTCACAACTTGTTCAATCAGTAACATGATCAATGGAGGAAAAAGTTGAAGTTGTCAACGATTTTGTCTTGCTTGGATCCACTATCAATCCTCATGGAAGCAGCAGTGAAGAGATCAAAAGATACACTGCATTGAGTAAATCTGCTTCACAAGAGCTCTTTAGAGTATTGAAAAGCAAGGATGTTACTTTGATGACTAAGGTGCACCTGACCCACGCCATGATATTTTCCATCGCCTCATAAGCTTGTGAAAGTTGGGCATTGAATAAGGAAGGACAGAGAAGAATCAGTGCGTTTGAATTGTGGTGCTGGAGAACAATATGTACCATGGACTGCCAAAAGGACAAACAAATCTGTCTTGGAAGAAGTAAGGGTAAAATGTTCCTTAAAGGCAAGGCTGGTGAGACTTCGTTTTACGTAGTTTAGATCTATTGTCAGGAAAGACCAGTCCTTGGAGAAGGACATCATGCTTGGTAAAGTGGAGGGGCAGTGAAAAAGAGGAAGGCCCTCAAGGAATTGGATTGACACTGTGGCTGCAACAATGGGCTCAAGAATAAGAGAGATTGTGAGGCTGGCCCAGGACCATGCAGTGCTTTGTTGTGTTGTCATAGCGTTGCCATAGGTCGGAACCAACTCAAGGGCACCTAACATTAGCAATATGATTAATATAATATGCAAGTAAAATTTTGCTAAAGATCATTCAACAACAGTTGCAGCAGTTCATCAGTAGGGAGCTGCCAGAAATTCAGGCCTGATTCACAAGTGGACGTGGAATATGAGATTTCATTGCTGATATCAGATGAAAGCAGAGAATACCAGAAATATGCTGGACTTGTGTTTTATTGATTATGCAAAGACATTTGACTGTGTGAATCATCACAAACAATAAACAGCCTGGAGAAGAATGAGAGTTCCAGAACACTTCATTATGTTCTTGCATAACTTGTGCATGAATCACAAAGCAGTTGTTTGGAAAGAATAAAGGAATATTTCATGGTTTTCCATCAGGAAAAGATTGATGTCTGCCTCACTTGCAGCAAGCAAGGTCATGTCATCTGCATGTGGCAAGTTGTTTATAAGCCATCCTCCAAACCTGATATTGCATTCTTCTTCACACGATGATGTGCTCAGAATGCAGATTGTAAGTATGTTGAGAAGACACCTCCCTCATGCACACCGTTGCTGATTTTAAGGCATTCCATATTCCCTTGTTTTATTCACACCACTTCCTCTTGATCCATGTACAGGTTCTCCATGAATACAATTCAGTGTTCTTGTATTCCCATTCTTCTCAAGGCTATCCGTAGTTTGTTATGATCCACACAGTCAAATGTCTTGTGATAGTCAATAAAAGACAAGTAAACAGCTTTCTGATATTTTCTGTTTTCAACCAAGATCCATCTGACATCAGTAATGATATCCCATGTTCCATGTTCTCTTCTGAAGCTGGCCTTAACATGTGGCAGCTCCTGTCAATGTGCTGCTGCAACTGTGGTTGCATGATCTTCAGCAAAATTGTACTTGCATGCCATATCAACCATATTTTCTATAATTTAAGCATTCGGTTGGGTCACCTTTCTTTGGAATGGGTACCAGTATGGCTCTCTTCCAGAACTTTGGCTCAAGCTCCCCTTTGAAATATTCTGCTGAGCCATTTGACTTGCTCATTTCCTTCCTTCATGTCTTTTTCTTTCTTCTTGTATGATGTTCCTGATGCCATCCTCCAGGTCAAGAGAAAATAGCAACAACAACAACAAACATAACAGATGGATCTTGGGAAATGGCAGTGGATTATTATAAATTCAAAACATTAAGACTCAAATTGCAGCTGCTGTTTCAAACGTGGTTTTATTATTTGGATTGACTTTAATATTATTATTATTAGGAAATGATACCTTTCATAATTTCTCATTCCAATATGCAATTTTTAATAATCTCAATACTTTTTTCTCAATTCTGGTTTCAAAGGATCATCAAGAGCGATTAGATTTCAACTGCCAAGGGCAATTGAGTATATATACCTTCACCATTCTACACAAGATGTGTATTACCTCTCTAGCACTATATTTTATATACAGGGACATTAATCAACTTTGCCTTCCACAAAATTTCACCTGAATTCATTACATAGATAACATTATGGTGATTGGAAATAGTTAAGAAGAATTATCAATGACTCTAGATTATTGGCAAAACACCTGTGTGCTAGAGGAAAACTCTGGGCACTTTTAATCTCAATAACCTTGGTAGGGATCTAGTGTTGTGGGCCATATCAAGCTATTCCTACTAATGTGAAAGGTAAGCTGTGGCATCTGACCCCTTCAACAATCAAAAATAAGGCACAGTACCTAGTGGGTTTCTTTGTATTTATAAGGTAGCAGAGCCCTCATTTGAGCTTGCTACTCCAACCTAGCAACCAAATGACTTGAAAATATAGTTTTGAGTAGGGTTCAGAACAAAAGTAGAATATTCAATAGGTTTAGGCTGCTAAAGAGCCATTCTGCCACTTATGGGCCTAAATAATTTGGGGCCACTTATGGGCCTTATAATTTTGTAGCAAAGCTCTGCCAGTCCCTGCAGATGCCTACTCTTTTTTAAAGAAACCGCCTTTGGCTTGTTATTGGGCCTTAACAGAGAAAGAAGACCTAACCATGGGCCACTAAGTCAGCACAGGGCCTGATATACCCATCATGGAAAGAGTGTGTCCTGACTCACAGAATCATAAAGTTGTACTCGCACAGTAGCACTCTATTAGTATAAGAGGGTGTACCCCCAAAAAATCAGAAAGAGAGCATCCAGCAGTTTGCTCTGAGTTAGTACATCCAGTGGCACTACCTGGGAAAGTTCTCACTGGTCACAGTGAATGTTTTCATTAAAGCAGTTTCACTTCCTTTTTGTAACGGCCAATTTAAGAGAACAGAGTGCAGCTGTGGTATTTTGCTTCGTTTAGGGAAAAATGCCACAGAAACTGTTGTGATGCTGAACATAGCTTACAAGGACAGCACAAACTCAGTGTTTGAGTGGTTTTCTTGTTTCCAAAAAGGTGAAATGTCGATTGATGACAAACCTCATTCTGGACATCCATCAACTTCCCGAAAGGATGAAAATGTCGACAAAATTCATGCACTTGTGCTCAAAGCCTGACAAGGGACCATAAAAGAGGTGGGGAAGTTACCTGGACTATTTTGGAGCTGAGCTCGGTTCAGCAAATTTTATAGAAGATTTGGGAATGAGACGGGTGGCTGTGAAATGTGTGCCTCAGGTTCTGACTGACCAGGGAAAAGATTGTTGAGAGGAAACATGTTGTGCTTTGAAAGAACAGCTCCAAAGCGACCCAGACATTTTTTTCCAAGGTCATTACTGGTGATGAGACATAGTGATATTCTTACGACCCTGAAAGCAAACATCAATCAAGCCAGTGGAAGATGTCGTTGTCTTATCATATCCCCAAAAGTCATCAAATGAAATCAAAGATCAAGATGATGCTCATTTGTGTTTTGATGTGAGGGGGATAGTGCATTTGGAGTTCGTTCCACCAGGTCAGACTGTTAAGCTTTCTATTTAGAGGTTCTGAAAAGATTGTGTAACAGTGTGAGACAAAAAAGGCCTGCTTTGTGGTAGACGGGGGACTGGTTTTGCCACCATGACAATGCACTTGCTCATGCAGCCGTCTCAGTTTTCCAGTTTTTGGCAACTCCGTCCAGAACCAAAAAAAAAACCAGTATGTCTCTCTTGCTCCATGGACCTCACTCACCTGACCTAGCTCTGGGTGATTTCTTTTTGTTTCCCCAAATAAAGAGGGACATGAAAGGACAGCAATTTGATGACTTAGAAGAGGTGAGGGAAAAAACAAGCATGGTGTTGTCAACCATCCATACAGATGAGTTTGAAAAATGTTTCCAAGAATGGAATTGCAGATTTGACCAATGTATTAAATGAAATGGAGAGTATTTTGAAGGTAATAAAGTTGTTTTGTAAAAAAATTAAATACGTGGCTTTGAAAAAAAAATCCAGTTTTTTTGGAGGGGAGGTCACCCCCTTGTAAATTGGCTCAAATGCCTATGATTTCCACCCCTCTCACCTCACTTTCCTTCTTCTACTCTTCATCTATGGCCCCATGTGGAGTTGCTTATGATCAGCTAACTGAGGAAGGGAAAACCCATGCTTGGCTTACGGTAGTTCTTTATAATATACAGATGACTTTCAAAATTTGACAGTAGCAGTACTACAACCCCATTGTGGCACCTCCCTGAAGGGCAGTGGTGAAGGTAAAGCCTACCAATGGGCATGGATTTGAGCAGTACACCTGGTTGTTCATTTTGCTTGGGAGGGGAAATGACCATATGTGTGACTCTGTATTTACATATGAGCTGTGTTCCATGGTTAGCTCGGTGGACAGGCACTTGAAATGAGCATGATTAGAAAATCGATGTTAGGAAGTTTGGAGAAAGGGTGTAGATAGACTTTTCTGACTGGGTGAAAAGAGTGAAGGTATTTGGGTTCCATGTGAATGCTTACCCAAAGGTTATCTTGGCACAGAGCATTTTCACTACCTAGAACTTAGGGTGACACATGCTGTGGAAACCAGTCACCCTCATTCCCTAGCCACTCTTCTCATTACCAATGAGGTCCTGAGCAAAATGACCAGGAATTGTGGGTGGATACTTGATTACTGCCAACGACTCAGTCTGCCAGAAGCAGGGCCCAAGCGAGTCTTCCATATGGGACTAATCCTCAAAGAGATCAAGTAGTAACTAGGTGGCAGGTTGAGTAGCTTAGGCTGCTTCCATCATAGAAAGGGCATCATTTTCTCCTTATAAAATGATTTAAAAATATGAAAATAATAATAATAATTTGTAATGTATCAAGGGACCATGAGGGGCTCATACAACTCTTATCACAATCCATACATGCATCAATTGTGTAAAGCACATTTGTTCATTTTCCACCAACCACTGTTTCCCTTCCCCCATGGTTTTCTGTTGCCTGAACTGTCATTCAAGTAAATGGAAACTATAGCGTCCCAGTTTGGGCATGATTAATGATGGCCCAGACGCACCAGGAAAAGAACATGTATTAGTCTGGGAACTTTAGAGAAACAAATCCACAGAAATTCATGTATAAGAGAGAGTTTTTCATAAAGGTTAATTGCGCATCAAGAAAACATCCCAACCCACTGCTGCCAAAGCCCAAAAGTCCAACATTAACCCATTAACCCATATGTCCAACACCAATCCACAAAGTCCTCCTCCATCTTGCAAAACAGAGGCAATGATGCTGACTGCAGGAGGAAAGCTGAGTCAGTGAATGTGTAAACATCTCTGCACTGGCAGGGGTCTCCACTTGGCTGCTCTAGCAGCCAGGGCTGCTTCGGGGTAGGTCCATGTGGCTTCTCCTCAGGGATGTCTTGCAGGAAGTGAGCCTTGCCAGCTGAAGCAGGGAACTGGCTAAGGCAGCTGCACCCTGGTGCGACCATCACAAAGCAAGAGACCCGGGAACTAGAAAGAAGAGGCTCACGGAGCCATTTTATCCCTCCACCCTTCAATTAATCCCACATGTGTTTATTGGCCAGGTTGGCACAATAAACTAACTCAGAACCACAACCAGCTGAGGTGCTTGCTGAGTACACAAGAATGCAGACTGGGTGGTGAAGAAACTAAAACAACAACGATGACAGCAAACAAATGTAAAAGCCAAAAATCACTGTCAGTGAGTTAGGCCCAAATAGAACCGTCCCTGTGGGTTTCCGAGTCTGTGGATCTTTAAGAAAGCAGAAAGCCTCAACTTTCTTCTGTGGAGTGACTTGTATGTTAAATCCCTGACCTTACAGTGACCAGTCCGCTGTCTAGCCCATTATGCCTCCAGATAGAGCTAAACACCAACTAAATCCATGAATATTTGCAGAAATGAAGACTGTAATTTTTATAAGAATAGCCTCAGTATATGCATGTGTCAAATATTTTTGTTCAGTTATAAGATATAAGATGTAAGTGGGGTTAGTGCATTTTTGGCTGTACATATATTACATGTATCATGTTAGGCGCAGATATGACATTTACATACTTCATTTAGACATTATGCATGGCTTAATGTTATGGTATAGGTGCCCAGTTGAGAGGGGAGCACTGTGACAGGTAAGATTTTGTTTCATTTTGGTTGGGCCTGGATTCTTGGTGGTTTGGCAGTTAACACCTTGTGATTCCTTAACTTGACCTAATTTAGGTTAGTCACAACCAGTCAATTGGAAGTCTCCATAGTGGGATAAGATTAAGGTGTGACTCAATACTTTGACTCAGGTTATAGCCAGGATGCAATTAATTGCCTCAGAAGTGTGGCCTGCTTCCACTTTAAATGAATTTTATGATAAAAATTGTTTCTCTGTTTTGCTTTGTGCTGAGTCTGAATGATACATCTGGTTCATCAGTCGAGTACTTCGCTCTTGAGACATCAAGATACCTTATTACATATCTCTCCTCGAAATTGTCATTGGCCTTCCATCTGTCCTGCCAATATGAGATTCATCAACTCTGCAGCTACAAAACTGAGCTTCTGACCTTGAATTTATTTTCCTCTGCACCTATCCGCTTGCTGGCCATCAGGCTCCACAGCTCTGAGAGTCAGGAGAAACTTCTAGCCTTATACCTATCTCATAAATTGAACACTGTCTGGGCGTGGACTTACCCACTTCTACAACCATGTGAGTCATTTTCTTGACAGTAATATTGCTCAATATATACTTAAATACTAGTCTTAGGTATGCATTACAACTCAATGTAAAAAAAAAAATCTTCATAACTAGACCAATGAGTAAAATCATGATCCAACGAGAAAAGAATAGAGGTGTCAAGAATACCACCTTGCTTGGCTCCACAACCAGTGGAAGCAGCAATGAAACAACCAAGTGATGTGTTGCATTAGGCAAATCTGCTGCAAGAGATTTCCTAAAAGTGCTGAAGAGCAAGGATGTTACTTTGAAGACTAAGGTGTGCTGGACCCAAGCCATGATATTTTCAATTGACTCATGCATGTGAAAATTTGGCACTGAATAAATAAGACCTATCTAAGAAAAACTGACACCTTTGAACTATGATGTTGGTGAAGAATATTCATCAAGAATATTAGATTGCCAAAATAACAAGCAAATCTCTTTAGGAAGAAGTACAGCCAGAATCCTCCTTAGAGGTAAGAATGGTGAGACACAGCCTTACATTCTTTGGCTATGTTGTCAACAGAGCCCAGTTCCTGGAGAAGGAAATCGAGCTGGGTCAAGTGGTGGGTCGGTGAAAAGGAGGAAGACCTTCAATAAGATGGCTTGACACAGCTGCTGCAAAAATGACTCAAATATAAGAAAAGTTGCGAGGATGTCGCAGGGCTAGGGGATGTTTGGTTCTGTTGCACACAGGGTCGCTGTGAGCGAGAACCAACATGGCAGCCCTTAACAAGAACAGCAACCTACTTATTTATCTGTCTCACTGGTTTAGCTTCTTTAGAGAACCCAAACTTAGATATCAGCTCTATCTAGGTTAAGCAAATCCACAGAGACAGGCGATGGGGATGAATGGAACAGACAATCAATTAATGGGCACAGTTTAAGGGGTGATAAGATGTTGAATGCCAGAGAGTTATAGTGGTGGCACAATATTGTGAATATACCAACTACTATTGAAATATATATTTTAATATGTTAAATTGTAGGTGAATCTCAATTAAAATACAGACACCACTGGTCCTGTAGGGCTCATCCGCCCTGGATTCCCTGGATTTTCAGTTCCTATCTGTACCAGTGTACATCCTCTGGTCTAGCCAGACTTGCAAGGTCGAATTCGAGTCATGGTAGT
>NW_022109768.1:1002333-1003854 GCF_000313985.2 Echinops telfairi
AAAATAATCAATCAAAAAATATATAGACACACACACAAAAGAAACAACAAGTACACATATTTTCCCTTTCTCACGTACATCTTAATTCTTACCAAAGGAGCAGCATTGGGGAGGTGACTCCTTTCTAGGCGAGGCTGCACTCTGTAGTCAAAGTTTGTTCTTTAAAGTGTGTGTATACGGAAGAAGTGATGAGAGCCGAGTCAAAATTTTCAGTCAAACTTTGAGAACAATATTCTAGAATTGAACCATCCCACATGCATGAAACATAAATCAAATAGCTTTGCCATCAGCAGCTTGTTAAATGATTTTTCAATAAAAACTACACTCTTATTAGACTATGAAAATGTTCTAATATGGAACCTAAATATGACAAAGCTGAACTTCAAGGGCTACAATAGTGTGATTAGAGTCCATTGATTGGACTTGAACTTCAACACTGTGATCTGGAAAAAATATTACCAATATTGTTCAAGGATAACTAATATTTACAAGAGCCTGTCAAAGGTCTGACATAGTCTATTTGGTAGCATTGGATGGGGACAGTGGCCCATGTAATATGGTCAATCTCATTTCCAGAAAATGGATTGTATTTTGTTAAGTCTGTTTTGAAGTGGCTGCCTCGGAAACGGAAACATCGAGTTCTTTACTTTGTGCCTGATAAATGATGGCCAATGGCCTGTGTTTCCTATGAAGAAACAGGCAGTCTGAGTGACTCAGACTGAATCAGCCCCTGAATTCCTCCGGTCCATCAGTTTCCTCAGAGAACAGACCTTTATTATCACAGTCATTTATTTGAATGAGGCAGACAATTTGCAATTTGGCCATCAATAGAGATTTGTTTCCAAGGGTGTCTTTAACCTTCCCATCTGTAGTTTTCTAAGTAGCAGACCCAAGAGTAGAGGTATTATCAATAACTGGTCATGGCTATTGAGTCAATTCTGACTCCTAGCTACCCAACAGAACAGGATAGAATGACCCCGATGGGTTTATGGAAGTAGAACATTTTGTCTTTCGCCATCGGAGCAGTTGGTTGCTTCAAATCACTGACTTTGCAGTTAGCAGCCCAGTGGGTTACCCAGTAAACCACTAGAGTTCCAATCAATCACTAAAGAATAAGTGAAATTACAACAGGACAATAGGTTTCCATTTAGCATCAGCGATCCAGGCCTGGACATTTAGGCTAAACTAAATGTGAACCGAATGTTCCCCTGAGACACTGTCTTTGCTGTAACTCCCAGATAAAAACGGTGTTCTCCATGTTATTAACTGTCACTGTTTTCCTGAAAAGTTCAAAGTTTGATGATGAAAGGGTAACTGCATTCTTAGAAATATCGTTTTCATTAATGGAGCGAGACCTTTTGGATCCTTCCACCTTGTCCATTATTGTGTCTGGGATGATTCATCCTAAAATAGAATATTAGACTGAAGAATAAAAAGGACTTTTTTTGGTAGAGCTGTCATTCAGCTTCCAGAAAAGCCAATGGGCGATTTCCAAAAGAGAGTTTTGTGTATCTAGGGAGA
>NW_022109768.1:1004054-1015834 GCF_000313985.2 Echinops telfairi
TAAACCCCCGGTATTAGGTCCACATTTTTCTCCTCCCTCCTCACTCCTCCCTCCCTCATGAGCCCTTGATAGTTTATAAATTGTTATTTTGTCATATCTTTCCCTGTCCGACGTCTCCCTTCACCCACTTTTCTGTTGTCCGTCCCCCATGGAGGAGGACACATATAGTGAGGCTGACTTTTTTATCACATACTCTGATCAGATGCAGAGATTTGTGAAGGAAGGGTCAGTAGGGCTGGGGGAATCCCTAACTCTGGTGGTATTGTAGGTGTGCCATGCACTCAGCTGCTAACCACACAATCAGTGGTTGGAACCCACTCACTGCTCTGCAGGGAAAAGATGGGGATGTCTGCTCCATAACAATTCAAAGAGGCAGTTCTACTCTGTCCTTTAGGATCTCTATGAATTGCAATAGACTAGATGGATGTAAATTTGTTGTTGTTGTTGTTTTTACATATCCTAGCATCTATTTCTAGCTAACTCTTACTGACCCGTGAAATTTCTCCTACACTTATGGGATGCAGAAATGCAAGAAAAAAACACATGCCAATCTGTATTATATATGCAGATATATAAGTGACTGTAGTAATGCATTCAATTGTCCCAAGATGCATCTCTTCCCACAAGATCATATTATCTTCCCTAGCGATAAAGCTAATTGAATTCCCGTTAGTAGAACCCAGTTGCCCAGTTCTACAAAGGGACGAGGTGGGCTGCTGACTTCAGTGCCAGTATGCTACAGCGCCAGATTCCCTCTTCTCCCCAAAGTACTGGAAGAAAAGATACTTAAGACCTTCAATCCCTCTTTGAACCCTTCTTGGCCTCACTTCTGATAACATTCTTCAAGACCTTTAAGAGAAGTATAGAGTGGGAGGGGTGGATCAAGGAAGATGGCAGGAGAGAGCGGCTCTATGCCAGCCAACAAGGAACAGTTACTTTCCAGTTGAAACGGCATGTCAGATGCTGCTTGCGGCTTGACTCAAGTGGCAGACCATGTTTTCAGCCTGCCTGACAATCTGCAGCAGGTGTCAAGAGGCCATTCTTTACATCAGATATTATAATTTGGGGAACCCTGGACTCAGCAGCCACAGCAACATTATATTATACTCGGGGCATGAAGTCTGTGTGCTTTCACTGGTTTGAGATTGCCTGGCTAGGTCACTATTATATTTTAAACAAGTCCAGTTTAACCTGGGGCATTTACTGTTCCATTATGAAGACCAAATCAAAAAGTTCTTAAATTCCTTCCAAATTTCATATTACGGGCCAGGGGAGGTTTCTGGTCCTGTGGGTCTGAAATCAATAATTCATCCATTTAGTCACATCCATAAGCATTGTCATTTCCATTAGGATTTTGAGAGTCCAGATATCAGTCAATGCCACATGTATAATTTCCCATATGGGAAAGCCAAAGCCATCCATTGCACCCAGGACCTACTGTAAACAAAAGAGAAAGCTTCAGAGTGAAAGGATGTAAGGTTGGCAGGATAGACTTCAGAAGAGGCTATATCTCCTTAATGCCTACCTCTTGCCCTTTTTCTTTAAGGAGTATCACACTTGTTATGGAATTGTGCTCCCTCAAAAATATGTACTGTTAGAGCTATATGTAACAAAAATGTGTTATAACTATACATATGATCCTGATTGGGAACAAGGTTTTCTTTTTTGTGTAATGAGTTCATATTTTAGTGTGGTTTCTAAATCTAGTAACCCTTAAGTGATCAAATGCATGGAATAGGCACAGTACCCACATAAGGAAATGAGGAAGAGAGACGGGAAAGAAATGCATCTAAAAGGATAGCTGAAAACTCCCAGAAACTGCAGATTAAGATCAATTTATAGAATGATAGCATGCTCAAATTATAGAACAATATCACTAATCTCACATGTGGGTAAAATGTTGCTGTGTATGATGACAGGGAGTTGCCAGAAGTTCAGGGAAGATTCATAAGAGGACATGCAACAACAAGGGACATCACTGCTGCCATCTGAAAGCAGAAAGACGCTTACCCGTGTTTTATTGACTATGCGAAGTCATTCTGTTGTGTGGATCATTAAAAAATCTGGAGAGCCTTGAGAAAAATGAGAATTCGAGAACACCTCATCGTGCGGATGAGGAACGTGTGCCTGGATCAAGAGGCAGTTGTGAGAGAAGAACAAGAAAATTCTGAATAATTTAAAATTAAGAAAAGTGTGCATCACGGTTGTGTTAGATCGGGAACGAAAGGAAGGCGGTCCCACAGGTTTTATGAGCGTAAATGACCTGCCCGGGTGTTTAGATTGGACTGAGAGTCAAGGGTGAGGGGAGATTAGAAGACAGTGTGGAGAGAGAACAGCCGAAAGTTTAGGAAGGGAGAGCGAGAGAGAGGAAGAGACAGAGGGACGGGCATGCAGCCACACAAGAAGGTGAAGACAGTCAGAGAGAGAGAGATAAGAAAGCAATCCGGAATTAATAACTGTTTGGGACAGAAATAAACGATCATGTCTAAAAGGAGCCCACGCTTCCCCCGTATGGGGAGTGGCAAGAGCCAAATGGTGACAAGAGGAAGGAGGATTTCTGTGAGATGTCTTGAGAGGGCGAGGTGTCAAAGGAAGCTAGGTGGGGGTAGAGAAGGAGTTAGAGAGGCTGGCTATGGCTGAGGACCATAGTGCCACTGCTGGACCCTAGGGTGGCTGCTTTCTTCTTGTTTATTCAGTGTCTGTGCGGAGCAAATAATCAGAGAAACTAGATTATACGAAGAAGAATGCGCATCAGGATTGGAGGGTAGCTTATTAACAGCCTCCAATATGCAGAAGACACAACCTTGTTTGCTGAAAGTGAGGAGGACTTAAGGCACTTGCTGAGGAAGATCAACGATTGCAGCCTTCAGTTTGGATTTCAACTGAATGTATAAAAGAACAAAAGCCTCACAACTGGACTAATAGGTAACATAAAGATAGAGAAAAGGTTGAAGTTGCCAAGGATTTTTGTCTTGCTTGAATCCACGAGAGGTGTTCATGGAAGTAGTAGTAAAGGGATTTACCCATTTCATTTGGTAAATCCACTGCCTAAACCCTCTTTAGAGTACTGCACAGCAAGGATAGGACTTAATGGACTAGGGTGCTCCTGACCCAAACATGGTATTTTCAGTTATCTCATAGGCGTGAGAGTGTTGGACACTGAATCAGGAAGAAGAATGGATGCCTTTGAACGGTGATGCTGGTGAGGACTATTGAACGTGCCGTGCACTGCCAAGGGCACAAGCGCGTCTGTCTTGGAAGAAACAGGGCCCACGTGTGCCTTTGAGGCCGGCATGACAAGGCTTCATCTGACATATTTGGACATGTCAGGAGAAATTAATCCCCTGAGAAGGATATAATGCTAGGTAGAGGACCAGGTAAAAAGAGGAAGGCCCTCAAGGAGATCGATTGACAAAGTGGTGGCAACATCGCAACAACTGAGATGCTGGCCTGGAATCCAGCAGTATTCCCTTCCGCTGTGCACAGTGTCATTGTGGGTCGAAACAGACTGGAGGGCTCATCAACAACTTGAACCTGAAATAGGCAAAAAAGGACCTCCTTCTAGGACTACACCTTGAAGCTGGTTCACTTCAACTTTACGAGATAGCATTCACTTCGGGAAGACGGCAGTTCAGTGAGGTTAAGATTTGCCTACTTGTTGGGAATCACCAATTCATTACTAAATTTTTCAAAAGAACCAAACTCATGCCACCGATTCATTTTGGGCCCATAGTGACCCCTTGTGGGTTTCTGAGACTCTTTACGTGAGTGGAAAGCTTAGGCTTTCTCCCGTGGAGTTACTGGCGATTTTGAACTGTTGTCCATGTGAATTGCAGCCCAATTTGCGCTCAGTCCACCAACAGGGCACAGAATCCCAGAACCCTCTTCATGACAGCTTCCCAAAGGACGGCAGCTTTGCTCTGATTCCATGCCAGATGTGGAACACCGAGTAGATCCAGCTGTTCGAGTTCCTTCAGACCATTGTTATTTTAGTTTGTTTTATTTGAGAACCTACCTCACAGATCTTCACTCAAATGAGATGAATTGGTAGCATTTCCTACTAAACGACCACCTTTCATTTGCGCATTATGCAAAGTCAACTTTGGCCAAGAAATTGTACCTATTATTTGTGAAGCTTACTTGTAATTTAATTTTCTTAACTACAAAGAATCAAAGGCCATGCAACTTTACTCCAAATCTTCAATCACTGCTTAACTACAAACAATCTACGGTCATGCAAATCTTCATTCACTGTAGTCCAGATCTTCCATTTGGATTTTGTCCTGTTGTCTATATCAATGTTTAACTTTAAATGTTAACTTTTTTTTGAAACTAGGCTTATGATGATGAAAAAGTGGTTGGCAGTGATTGAAAAAAAGGAATCTGGCTTCTACAATACCACATTTCCTCCCTCCATTTTAGCTAAATGTAATTTTTTTCTAAGTTGGAATTAAATAATTATAACCATACATGAGAGGAAATGGACATAAAATAAGGGAATCCTTCTAGATTAAAAAACATGTGCATCTAGGGCCGGTCCCACCACGAGACAAGACATCTTTTAGTGACCCATATCACTACCAGGGACAACACTGGAGGCACAGTAGGGGAATTGTGTCCAATCTGACCCCACTACACCAGGGTGAAACACCAAGGGCATGTAACAGAGAAACAAGGGGAGCAAATCAATGAATTCCATGGGGAATACAAAAAATAGACTTTGGGGCCAGGGCACGACACCCCATCAGACTCAAATGGAAAACATTCCTAAAGGTCAACAAACAGAATTACTTATGGGCTTTTTGTGTGTGTGTCTTTGGTTGTTGTTGTTTGGTTTTTTTGGTTTCTTTTGTTGCTGTTTTGTTTTTCTCTGCCTGTTTTTGTGCTTAATATTGCCTCTGCTTATCTATCTAGATAAGGTAGGTGGGACAAACAATCCAGAGGAGAAAACAATAGGACTGATGGTTCCTGGGGACATGGGAGAGAGGGAGAGGAAAGGAAGTGGCTGTTAACAAACCCAGGGGCAAGGGAACAACAAGTGATCTAAAATTGAGGCTGAGGAGGGTGTAGGATACCTGGTAGCGCTTGATCAAGGGCAATGTCACAGAGAGGAATTACTGAATCCCAAATGATGGCCGACCATAATAGTGGGACAAGAGGAAATTAAAAGGAAATAGAGGAAAGAACTAGGAGGCAAAGTGCATTTATGGAGGTCTAAATGCAGGCATGTACAATGTAAATATATTAACATATAATGATAAGGAAATATATCTATGTACATATATTTATATGTTAAGTATCAAGGTAGCAGACAGGCATTGGGCCTCTACGCAAGTACTCCCTCAATGCAAGAATATTTTTTTCTACACCTGGCATTCCATGATATTCACCTTCCCGGAATGATCACTGAAGACAAAATGGGTACATAGCAAATGTGGTGAAGAAAGCTGATGGTTCCCGGTGATCAAAAGATATAACATTTGGGGTCTTAATGGCTTGAAGATAAACAAGCGGCCATCTAGCTGAGAAGCAACAAAGTCCACGTGAAAAAGCATACCATCCTGTGTGATCATGAGGTGTCTATGGGATCAGGTATCAGGCATCAAAGACCCAGAACAAAAATTCCTATCAGTGTGAATGAGGGGGAGTGCAGAGTGGACACCCAAAGCCCATCTATAGATAATTGAACAGCCCCTTACAGAAGAGTCACAAGGAAGAGACAAGCTAGTCAGTGTGCAATATAGCACCAACGAAACATACAACTGTCCTCTAGTTATTTAATGCTTCCTCCCCGCAACTATCATGATCCCAATTCTACCTTACAAATCCAGCTAGACTCGAGCATGTACATGGGTACAGATAAGGGCTGGAAACACACGGAATCCAGGACAGATAAACCCCTCAGGACCAATAATGAGAGTAGCCATACCAGAAGGGAAAGGGGAATGTGGGTGGGCAGAAAGGGGGAACCGATCACAATGATCTGCATATAACCTCCTCCCTGGGGAATAAACAACAGAAAAGTGGGTGAGGGAAGACATTGGTCAGTGTAAGACATGAAATAATAATAACAATTTATAAATTATCAAGGGTTCATGAGGGAAGGAGGGAAAAAATGAGGAGCTGATACCAAGGGCTCAGGTAGGAAGAAAATATTTTGAAAATAATGATGGCAACAAATGTACAAATGTGATTGACACAATGGATGGATGTACGGATTGTGATGAGAGCTGTATGAGCCCCCAATAAAATGATTAGAAAAATAGAAAAGAAAAAGCATGCGTATCATGCGGGCTATTTAAAACATGCCAGTATCAATATATTATGAATAATTTATTTAAAAGAAATATGGAGGGTAATATAATGTGCAATATGTACTTATTACCAGATAAGTACATATTATCAATATAATAATAGAAGCATTGTCTACCAGCTGACTTGCTCAGACAGATGAAAGCGGGCTCAGTAAAGACAACAAAGACTAAATGACTTTGCTACTGTAAACCTCACGGGTTCCAAAATGCAGTGATTTGTAACTTACTCATTGAAAGATACAAAATATCCCAATATTTGAAAATAATCCTAATATAGATTATATACTAGAACACTGTAAATTTAGGTTTAAAATTATGTTGTTATAATTTTAAACCGAAGTTTACACTGTGCATCACCGAGACCTCATTTCTTCTTTTGTGCAACTTCATTTGACTGAACCATGAACTCTCACACTTTGTTTGATTTAGGCCCCAAGACCAAGAGAGTTTTCCAATCACTGAATCCTCAATTTACAAGGCAAGTTATCCTTGCACTTAGCCCACGCTTAAAAAAAAAAAAACCTCAGCACTGAGCTATTGTATTAGAGATGGTAAGTACAAGAATTTCTTTACAAGAATTGCATTGCCTCTGGTCTAGCCTCCTCCAATCATCTCCCACCTCTCACACATGTCACATATTTCAAGTTTGCCTTCATTTGACTTTCTAAGTACAGTTATCTACAAGTGAAGTACCACCCATGGGTGCAATTAGGCAAGGCAAGCCCATTGTTTTGTTGCTCAGTGATCCTTTCAACCACAGCAACTAGCAGGTATCCAGGGGATTTATTTCCACCGATTAATGATCAATCCAGGTCAAACATATGCAGTGAATATTACCTTGCTCTAATTCATGAACTCATTCATCTTGAGACTATTAATAGTTGTTTCAGCAGGGACTTGAATAGGGATTTATATCATTTTATAGCCCATGGTTTGCAAGTGGGCTTCCAGATGGACAGCTTGCCAGCTAAGTCATCTTGTGTCTATCTCACAGGCAGTTTTTGGAGCTAATACTCCTTTTTATTTCTTTCACTTGCTAGACACACCACGGAACATGCTGTTCTGTGCCGTGCAGAGTCGGAGTAACAGGGAGAGGTCTTCATGAGTAAAGTTTAATTACAATCTTGAAACAAATCTTCCTTCTTCTTACCAATGTATCTATAGGACTAATGGTTTGTTTTTTAATGCTTGACAGCCAGCCATATGCTATCCCAAACCAAACTCACTGCCATCCAATCAATGCTGACAAATAGCCACCCCAAAGTCTGGGGGAAGAGAGGAAAATGGCTTCAGTGAGTTTCAGAGACTATGGCTTCTCATGGGAGTAGAAATCCCTGTCTTTCTCCTGAGGAGTGGCTGGTGGTTTGGAACTGTTGACCTTGCAGTTATCAACCCAATGTGTAACCACACTGCCACCAGAACTCCCTACTGTATGTTGTATTTGTGGTAAATTGCTCCAGCTATAACATGATGTATTTCCCTTAGGCACATAGAATGTTAGTCACCCCTGCAAGTGAATGTCCATCCTTATGTATGCGGTTTCTAAACATGTACCCGATCATCCATTTAGCATCTCGTTTTGTCCAGTAGTTTAAAAACTATGCTGTAGGAGGAAGGCAGAAACCTATGCGTCTGCTCTTTTGTTTGGGACCCCACACCCTTCTGGGCCAAGCGTGTTGTTGACATTCCAAGGAAAGCAATATCCATATGGAGCAGACACACAATGTCTCTCCCGATTGATGTCCATCATGCATTCACTCAAACTCATCCAGGGCACTTGTAAAGAGCCGTTTATTGGAGTGGACCAGGACACTTGAAGAGACCATGTTGCTCCCCACACCGCTGAATGACTGCACCGAGAGACTTCTCCAACAATGGCGCCCCCAAATTCATGCTCCCAACTACAATGAACTGTTTACCTTACTTTGTGTTTGTCTTTCTTGATAGAATGAATCACAACTTATCTTTGTTTATCTGGTACATAGTAAGTATTCAATAACTGCCTGATAGCTAAATCAATGAAAAGGAGTAAATCAATAGATTTGTACTGAGAAACAAAATTTATATGGTCTTACCTGATTTTAATGGAAACAGAGAAGATAGAGTACAATGGGATGGAACCCTGGGTTCAACAATTACATTTGCCCCTTTGTTGTTGTTGTTCTTTTGAATTTTTTTAAGATCATTTTATTGGGGGTTCTTACAGGTCTTATAACAATCCATCCATCAAGCATATTTGTACGTATGTTGACATCATTATCCATTTGCTTCTTGATGCAAACTCTTTAGACAATTTCAATGTGACTCTATGTTTGCTTGTTTGATATGTATAATAGCTAATTCAATTTGTATATTGAATCAAAGAGACATTGACATTGTATATGGAAACAATAACATTATAACAGAAAGAGCAGTTCCTGGGGGGTTCTTAGGAGAAATAGGCTGAGCAGGAAGCAGTTCTGGGACCCACACTCTATTGTTTTAGGAATAGCTAATAGCTAATAGGGGAACTCAGTATCCTAAATCTCCAACCCTATTTGTACATTGTGTTCTCCATTCTCAATCCCACTTCCAATTGCAGAGTTCTGTGATGGGTCTTTCCTTCCATTGATAACCTAGTCTCCAAGATCTCTGACCGTAGTACTATCAGTAGACATGATCTCAAAATGTTTCCATAACCTCTGCCCATAAAAGTAGAGAAATGGAACTCTCTCTTCTTCTTCCTTTTGACATTCAAGTTTTGAACTTGGATTGCATGCAACGTGACAGCGTTACACGCTCATATTGCTTAGGTCACAAGAGCATTCCATGATGAATGAATCTTTATCGGGTGCCCTGACAAACATATCACATTTCATCTACCTGGAAAAATACTTTTTTGAAACATTTTTATTTAGGTAAAATGTTGGAATTTTAGGAAATTTGCAGAAACAGTATAAGGAATATGTCTAGATAACCTTTATCCAGATTATTTACATTTACTCCATATGCTCTCTTGCTCTCTCCCTCTCTCTCTCTGTACACACACACACACACACACACACACACACACTTACTGTTCAGCACAAACATAAAGGATAAACTAGCAGCAGAAAGAATGAGTCGTATTTCGCATGTCTGAGCTTCGTTTTGCTTATTGGAGCTTTGTATGGCAGGGTATAGCAATGAAGGCTTTCTGCAGAGGTCAGTCTAGATGACTGCCGAGTGGGTGCTAAGAGTTGAAGTGTGTCCACAAAGACATCTATTGAAGTTCTAATCGTTCTGTAGTGTGAGCTGCACTGGTGGGTTTGAACCGCCTTAAACACTGCGCCACCCGAGTTCTTAAAATGAACTAAAAAGTCTATCATCCTGACTATCTTGCTCCTGAGACATTAAAATGAATAATTATGAATTAAATAGCATTAATAGTACTAGCCTTTTCCAAGCCCAAATCAAGCAATTCTCCTGTTTTCTATGTTTGCTCTCTTACTCGCTGTCTTGGTTTTCTTGCTTCTCCATCATTATGTTCTCAGCCCGATCCTGCAAACAGTAGTTCCAGGACTATTCACTTACCTGCCCTGGAAGCACGTCATTTATATCCTGAGTTTCCTCACTGAAAATCAGTCACCCAGGTAACCCAATGCACCGACAAGAAATTCCAAATATATGTTGTACCCTCTGTTCCTTTTCTATCTTCAGTGAAAACAGCACACTCTTAGGAAATGATTTCCTAAAATATATTAGTTTACTAAAATAAAGTGAAACCCATGTGTAACAAAGAAATATACAGTAGTCTTTCTAAATGACTGATTAGAATGTAGAGCTGTAAGAAAGGGAGTAACCATTTTTGCAGAGAGGTGTATTCTACGGCCCATTTGTACTCATAACAGCCCTTCAGGATAAAGTAGACATGTCCAATAGTGTTTGCAAGCTAATGATCTTTATGGAAGCCCACTGCTGCATCTTGCTCAATGGAGTGGCTGATAGATTCAAACAGCTGACATTTTGATTAGCACTTGACCATTGCTCCTTAAAATAGCTTTTGCTGTGTATAAAATGAAAGGTAATAAATGGCAAGCAAAAGGAAATGTTTATTGTTATGACATAGTCTTTTATGGAGAATATTTCTTAACTTCAAGAACCAAACATAATTATTAATACTTACAGAGGACCTACTGTATTATTTGTATTGCATCTAACCCATAATGGGTTATTTTCTAAAAGAACTCAAAATGAAGAAATGGTAATAATCACACTTCAGTCTACTTTTTTATAGGAATTAAAATGAGAATATGTAATAATAAAATGCAGAGTTGAAAGAACATATTGTATCAAAGAATATAATTTCTATTCGAAAAGCTTCTTTAAGCCAAAACTATCACAAATACACTTTGATAACCATGGCATTGCACCAGGACACAAAACTGCAGGCAGCTCCATCACTTCAGAGAGTTCACTACGACGACCAGGTCTATGTACAATGTGTTCAATTCTGAATACAGGGAGTGGTTGTTACATAACAGAAATTGCCTAAATTTTTCCTTATTGAGTCTCTTATTTGAAACAGAGGCTTTGAAACATTGAAGTGAACATGTGTATTTTTCATGTGAAGTGGGACAGAGAGTAGATAGTGATGAAGCTGATAGTTTAATACTGTTCTCTGGCCATCTTCCCTCTTAGAACGCCTTCCGAGGTCCCAGATATCCTCAGAAAGTCAAACCTCGAAGTCCTTCAGGTCTACACGTCGCTAATCCACTCCTGAGGCTTGGCCTAAAAAATTAGCATTGCCGTCTTCACCATCTAGCTTTTGGAACCACGGCTTTGAATTTGTTTCTTGTAGATAAGCATCCAGAAAATAACAGATTCCAGGAATTTCACTGGGGAAGTTTTGTGGTAGCTCCTCCCTCGATCGAGGGGTAAACACAAAACCAGGGCAGTCTTTGAGTAATCTGAAAAGATAAGAACAGAACTATTAAAACTGAACACTAATATAAACATTGGTATACTCAAGGCAACATAACAAAATGACTATTTCTGAGCTCCAGAAACCAGCGGTGATATTGAATCTCTTTTGACTATTTAACAGTTGCAGTATTTCTCCTGCTGAGTCAATTCTACCAAATTTTGTTATTTGGCACTTACAGTGTGCTTGTCCATTATGTTAAACCCATATTAAATTCCAGGTCTTCTGCTTATGTTACTGGCTCCTCTTCCCTTTCACTTTCCTAGCTTTTTGTCTAATGTGAACTTCATGAGCATTCTCTCCATCCCATTATCCAGGCCATGGATGAAATAGGTTAAGTAGCTCTGGGCTCTAAACCAAATTCTACAGAAAATCATTTACCACATCTGCCTAACCACACCAGCGCCTTGTATACACCAGCCTGGGATGTCATATGCAAACAAGATAGAAAGATGACACTGAATTAAATTCTGGTTCTGGGACATTTTGTGTCCATGTGTTGCAGCACCAACAAAATGGAAATC